>NW_017732080.1:49505-67113 GCF_001890085.2 Hipposideros armiger
TTGTTCAGCATCTTAGCTGTAGAGGGCAGTATCACTGGCCCTCATATGTGGGATCCGAACCCGGGGCCCTCTGGCATCCCAAGCCAATTCTTAACCATTGCGCCACTTGGCCGGCCCATCATTTTTTTTTAATGTATGGTTTGCTCAACTCAGAAACTAAACAAGGTCCATATTTTGTAGGAGTCTAAGACTTCAAACAGTGCAGGACAAAGGGCTCCAGAGAGCACTGAAATGATTACAACAGCACCATAAAACGAGACACTGGCAGTAGCTATAACTGTAATCCATGAAGAATTTTCAGAGAGAAGATAAAGTACTTACAATATAATTGGAGTTGTGTGTATACAGTAAGAGGGCAATAAATACACTTTCATGAACACACCTACACATGTGGTTGACTACTTGCCCACACTGTCACTTTCGATGACACTTCTCCCTCCTTACAGTAGCATCACAGTGAAAACAGGCACATACGTTGTTGAATGCTTACTGCACTTAGAGAGGCATAAACGTATACATGCTGTTTTACATATACATATATTGAATGACAAAGTGGAAAGGAAGGGATAGTGGTAGGTGTGGTGAGAGATTCACAGCTTGGGACTCAGTGGAGTCTACTCCAGCCTCACAAATGGGTGATTCCTGAGTGTCAGCAACCATTCCCTGATTGACTGGGGGCAAACTGTTCTATCAGCAGAAGCCCTTTGAAGGCAAAACCCGTAATAACCATAAAGGAAACCCTCCTTGAGCTAGTTATTTTTCCCCTTGAAATGGGTTATTTAAGAAAAATGTAAATGTTCTGCAGCTCTTGCCTTGTTTAGCAAGTAGCAGGCATGTAGCTGATTACACGGCATGCTCTTTTTTTTTTTTAAGATTTTATTGGGGGAATTGGGGAAGGGGAACAGTGTTAGGGAATTGGGGAAGGGGAACAGACAAATTGCAGTCCTTTTGTTCTTCAGTCTAGTTGTGGAGGACGTTGCTTCACTGGACCAAGTTGGCACCATCATTGCGCTCTTCCCAGGTGAGGCAGATCAGTCGCCGGCTTCTGGATGGCCGCTCATTGCGGCTGCTGGCCACTCACGCTGGCTGCTGGCTACACACGGTAGCCCATGGCAACCACTGCCACAGGGGCTGCAGCCTATGCTGTCGCGGGCGACCCACTGCAGCCCAGGTCCAGGTTGAGCTGTTGTTCAGCATCTTAGCTGTGGAGGGCATTGTCACTGGCCCTCATATGTGGGATCCGAACCGGGGCCCTCTGGCGTCCCAAGCCAGTTGTTAACCAAGGCGCCACTGGGCCGGCCCTTTAGTTACTATTTATATTTAAAAAAAACTCCACCTTCATTCCTTGCCCAGACTTCTCAGAGACTCAGACTTATATATCTTTCTACGTATTCTAGATACAATACTGGTGCTTTAACAGCAACATGTCCAGAACTGAGACCTTGATTTTCCCCTTAACTACAGTTACCCTGAATTTTCTATCAAATATTTGTTGGTACCTCTGTTTATTGACACGCCCATGCTTGAGATGTGGCGTTGTTTTTAGTTCTTCCCTCTCCTCATAGCCCGTTTCCACTGGGCCCTGCCAGTTTCCCTCCATAAATATTTTTCATATCAGGTCCCTTATCATTGTGCCTCCCTCCACCACTGCCTCATACAGGCCCTGAGCAGCAGCTTGTTTGTCTCCTTGCCTCCTATTTTATATCTAGTCAACGCATCTTCCACACAGCCTCCAGGGGAGTTCCTCACACACAGATTTAACCATGTTACTTCCCGAAGCAAATCACTTTCCGTGACTCATCATCACATATAGCATAAATTCCAAGCTTCTTAATTGGGTTTGCATGGCCCTTCTGCTCCCAGTCTGCTCCCTTCTGCTCCGTACAGCTCCCAGTTTGAGGTTATGCCGTAGCAACCCTGAACGGCTAATAGCTTCTCTTTCATACATCATGTTGTTTTTCAGTTTTATGCTCTCATTCATGCTTTCTCCTCTGCCTAAATACCGTTGCCTCATCTTTCATGTCTGGAAATGCCTATGCATTCCTTTAGAATGAGCTCTGTCAGCACATCCTCTAGGAAGCCTTGCCTTCTCCTCGTGCTAATTTCTTCTTTATTCTCCTCTCTACTTGGGTATGTATGCCCTGGGCATATCTATACCATAGTATTTCCGATTGTATTATATAATTGTTTCTCTGTGTCTGACATACCACTAAACAATGTGTTCCTTGAGGGAAGGAATTGCATCTTATTTATCTTTTATCAAATCACTTAATACTAAGCCCAACTATATAGTAGGTTCATAAACAGAAATTCAAAAAATAAAGTAATAAGTGATGTGTGGGAGGATATGCTGCACTGTTTTCTTCTTCAAACCTCCCGAGGATTAAGGATATGAGAACTGAGCTTGGCCCTTGGCTTTGTCAATTAATGTGGGGGAAACTGTGTCACAAAAATTCAGACTAGAAAGAGACAAATGTGCAAATTAACAAGTAAGAAAATGGTTTTAAAAATCAGGTTAATAGAAGGACTTTATGTTTTTCATAAGGACTAGGTTGAGTAATTCTCAATAGGAAAAAAATACTTTATTGGTAAATTAGGTTTAATTATAGTTATCTTTATAAAATCAGCCACAGCCCTGAGGAATAGAAATCCTTATCCATACCTTAACCACATCTCAATCCTTCCTTTCCCAAATCCCCATATACACCCCCAAAAGTAGTAGAAACTGAACTCACCCCTTCCTATTGCAGAAAGAAGTCATGGACATTCAGGGGATTTCTGGACATTATTAGTAAACAACAACAACAAAAACAGCAACAGCAAGTCCTGGAGGTTGAAGCATCACTATTTTGTAGTAAATGTTGCTATCTTAGGACAGGCTGGCTCAGGAACACGGCATGGAAAGGAGTTAAAAACAAGATGCATTATGGGAAGGGAAAGTCGTAGAGGGGCTGGAATTGAAGGATAAGAGGGCATCCAGGTGACATACCTTCTCAAGGCCTACGGACATCATGTGAAGATTTAAGTCGCGAATCTTGGTCCCTGCTGTGGTACGAGGAAGCAGGGTAGGTATGCTGACACTACATTCCGGCTCCTACTCTACATGACCCCACCCCCCATTAAATTGCTTAGCATTAGTGCAGTCTGGTTTATCTAGGAAATGCTTTGTCTCTAGTAGGATCCAGCACGTATTCAATGGAGGGAATATAGGTGAGTGGCATCCAGAGTGAAGAGCTAGAAGTCCAGCTCCATATTAGTCTGAGGATATTGACCAATCTTCATTATAAACTATTTGTCAGGGAGGAATTTTGACCAGGATTACTTGTCTTGCCCCATAAGTATGAAAGAGACATATAAGGAGAAAAGTAACTTCAGTACAACATCCTGGGGTGGGGTTGGAGGTGGAGAAATACATCATACAAGAGTAATATTTGCATAAAGGAAGTTTCACAAGTCCAAATTTTTACCAAGGAGCTCTAAAAACAAGTCAAATAATTCTCTAGGAGAGTAAGTATGTTTGTGGCCTATATTGTGGAAGTGGATGGGGTATCCTGCCAGGCTCATACATATTGAGGGCACATCAAAACCATGCCTAAGCAAATGATCTGGGGAAGGCACCCAACTTTTGGCACCTGAGGGAGTTGGTTTCATCTGAGAAAATTACAGCTTCTTCTGATTGTATCTAGATGGTGATCTTTGCACGAGTAGTATCTAACATTGGTCTGGAATTAATAGACACTTAAGTTTTCCTTGAATGAACTCGATGTTTTGAATCTATGTGAACCAGATAAATTTGGAGTAAAACAATAGAAAATAATGTCCACCTAGTAATGAAATGATCCAGACATATTGAATTTGTGAGTCATGGACTCAGAAGAAAAACAGTTTCTTATGTAGCCTAGAAAATGAAAGAACTGCTTAAGTTTAAGTAATGGGTAATTCAACTTTACCTGAGGATGTCATACTAACAGTTGAAAATAGAAAACATTTTAATAGCCTGAAACTATAATAGAAAGTTCTAACTACTTGAATTATAATGTGCTGAGAATTGCAGATGACAGCATTTCTGCCTTAGACATGATTGTGACTAGAGGCTAAATTCTTGAACTTCATGTACCACATTTGTCCAATAAGTTGAATTAGAGGGTTGCATGGTAATTCAACATGGTTATTAAAACATATGGAGGCGAAAATACTGATATAATACATTGGATTATAACCTGAATTGTAGAATCTGGAAATCATTCTAACTAGAAATATTCTGTTTTGTAATTTGCTCAACTTGTAGCATGCTTTAGGAACTATTATTTATAACTAAATGTGTATTTACTGAAATAATAAAAAGAAAATAAACTCAGGTCCTCAGGGTTTTGGGTTCAGTGCCAATTGTCGAAACTATAGATAGTCCCTGGCTTTTGCCCATACAACTTATAACCAACAGCTATGCATGGTGTTCGGTGGGGCTCTTCCTTTACCCTCCTGATTGACAGAGGGTTTCTGGGGCCGAATACCTCAGCCACCACCAGTCTACAGATCGTTTACTTCCACTTAGTGTTCTTACAGGTGAAGCCTGTAAATAGAGTTTACATCCTCTGAAACCTCTTCCCTAAAATCAGAGCTTCTCCTGATTTAGCAGTGCCATTGACGCAACCCAAACATCACTGTAAGATTCTATCAGCCTCTCCTCCTTCCGCCCGCCCTCTCTCCATTTACTGGAGCTTCGATTGTACAGCCTGTGCCTGGGAAGGGTAGGAAAGTCTCCCTTTCAGTTTTAGAGTGGGGAGAAGATATATTATTGGTAACAAATTATAGAATTTGTAAAACCTTTTTAAAATATAAAACCAGTATTTTAAATATCGAATAGTTATCAGATTGCCATTAAAAGTTAACACACACACACACACACACACACACACACACACTCACACACAGTAGAAGTACTAGTATTATTGAATCCACCTAATCGCGATATATAACACTGTTGGGAAAATACAATAAATGTTTATAATAGCCAGTTTGCAAACTTCTGTAACATAAATCATTTGTAAAGTGGGGTCTACAAGGATAAGCTAGGTATGATGAGTCATAAATTAGAATCTATTATTTGTTAGGTTTTCCCACCATTTTGAAGTGGGGAAGAAATTCACTTTGTTAATCATAGCCATGGAAACTAGAAATTTATCCCGTAGCTAAGAGTTAAGGCATGTAGTAACAAAAGAGTTATAAACAAAATGCTTATTTTAGATGTGTTATGAAATCAACTGAATCATTGTAGGCTGATTGGAGATTACCTGGTGTTATCCAGCTGCTTTATGAGTGTAATAGGAAACCAGAACAACATAAGATACTGACAGTTCAGGTGAATAAATCAAAGAAATCATGCTTGATTGACATCTTCTTATTTTAAGAGGCTTTTCAATAATGTTTGCAAAGGAGCAGGGCTAATGATGCAGCATATACCATTGAGAAGAATATCAAATTTCATTCTAGTTCTACCTTTGCCATTAACCTGGCCAGGTAACTATACCATTTCTTACCAACAATTTCTACATCTACACAATCAAACATCTGGAATAGGTGATTTCTAGAGTCCCTTAGAATGATATAATTTATGATTCTGTGTAACGATTAATTTAGAGTAGCAGTGGTGAATGGGCTGCTACCCCAGGAAATGGCTTGCAGAGAACGGAAAACTGTGTGATGTATTCTGGAAGTGGTCTGTTTCACGAAATGAGCAAATTAATAATCTATTGTGTTTTTAGTCTATTTTTGATGTACAAAATCTTTCCTCAAAACACAAAAGGTTCAGATTCTTTGGGAAATGGTCCATGGAAAGGAAATGAAAGCATTAGCCTGGCAACTGCTAATGGTGACTATTGAACTATTTGGAGGCTTGTTTATCTAAAGGTTAGCCAAAATTCTGGTAAAGAATATGGTCTGGAGTTCCCTCAAATACAACATTTAATGTGAGGCTTCTAATACTTGTGTAAGTACACAGAAGAATAGTTTCCCTGAATTATTATGATATTTCTAATTCCTTTCAAATCTAGAAACCAAAAGGCATTCAATATCTAAATCAAAGAAAATATTATTAGTTCTTTTTTTTTTTTTTTTTACTAAAGTAAGATTGACATGAAGGTAGAGTATTGAACAGTGATATGTTTAAGGAGCAACTAAACTTACTCATATTGACCATATCTTTTTTTGCCCAGACTTAGGTCCCCTACTCAGATCTCTTATTTATGAAACAGTATGTTCTCTTTTAACCACCTCCAAGAGACTGTTACTTGGAATGTGCCACCTTCATCATAAAACACAAGTCCAAAATGTACTCATCATCTCCCCCTTGAGAGCTATTTTTTCTTGTCCATTTCTTTTAGTATCACCCTGGTTAGAAATCTTGGAGTCATCTTTCTTTGACTCTTCTGTTTCCATTTCTAATATCTTTCTATCCCGTTTATCACCATGCCTTCCCTTTCAAATAATTTCTTTCATCCAAAGGTTGCTCATATGAACCATTTTCTCTCTTCCTTTGCTCCCAGCAACCATTATTCCCCTTTCAGTTAGAATTTTCTGGAACCTGCTTTGGTTAGTTTGAAGAGATAGGAATTCATTTTAAGTATCAAAGGAAGAGCTCCCAGAACTCACACAGGGTTGAAAGTAGCTCATATTTCCCACCAGCCAGAGTGTAGATCTCATAATACATGGTTTATTGGGAGGCATCACTGGAACAGATGAGATCTAGACTTGAGGCTGCTCTGGATCTGCCCTAACATAGCTTAAACACAAGTGTCAGAGTGGACTTACTAATTCCATATAACTTAATTACATTTCAGGACAAAGTGTACATTCTTTAAAAGAGTACAAAAATACCCAGCATCAACAATGTAGAATCCACAATGCCCATCATCTAATCAATATATTAAATAAACATAGAAGTAGGAATATGTGATCT
This sequence comes from Hipposideros armiger, assembly GCF_001890085.2. Classification (NCBI taxonomy): domain Eukaryota; kingdom Metazoa; phylum Chordata; class Mammalia; order Chiroptera; family Hipposideridae; genus Hipposideros; species Hipposideros armiger. The sequence goes on from NW_017732080.1 coordinate 56,461, forward strand.
ATGGCCAGAAAAAAAATATCAATTAATGGAAACAGACTCAGAAGTGACAAAGGTGATGGACTAGTAGGCAATTATAAAACAGCTAGTATACTAGAATGTCTTAAAAATAGCTAAAAAATGTACATGGTAAGGGAAGAACATGGAAGATATGAAAATAACTCAAATGAAAATTTAGAGAGGAAATATAATTTCTGGAATAAAAAAATATATTTGATGGGGTTAATTGATTAAACATTGCAGAAGAAAACAAAATAAGTGAAATTGAAGACACTGCAATAAAAGCTGTAAAAAAATTAACAGAAGTTCAGTGAACTAACACGTGTAATTGAAAGTGACAGCAGAGAGGAAGGATTTAGGAGCATAGTAGAGAGGAGGTTCAGAAAAAAATGCTTCAAAAAATTAAGACCTAAAATTTTCCAAATGTAATTATAACTATAAACCCTGAGCTGTAAGAAGCTCAATTGAGCTCAAATAGAACCTTGGTCTATTAAAGGAAAATACACCAAGGCAGCAATACACTGAAATTCGAGGAAAATATACCAAACTGTGGAAAGTCAGTGACAAAAATAATTTTTTTGTAAACTGAGAAAAAGACACATTATATGCAGATTTATAAAAGGGTAAGAATGATAGACAATATGAAACTATGCAAACTAGAGAAAATAGAGTGACATTTTAAAAGTACTTTTAAAAATATGTCAACGTACAGCTTTATACTCAGTGAAAATATGTTTCAAAGATGAAGGTGAAATAGACACAAAGATAACTGAGAGAAATTACCATTTTTAAATAGCCCGTGGCTCAAAGCAAAAATCATAATCATATTTAGAAAATATTTGCAATGAATGAAAACAAATATAAAAAATTTGAAAGATGAAGGTAAAGATATGCTTACAAAACCTAGCAATAAATGCTTATATTAGACAAGTAAAAAGCTTTCAAATGAATGGTCTAAGAAAAAGAAAATAAATATAAAAGTATAAATCAATAAAACTGAAGACAGAAAAACAACAGAAAATTTATGAAATCAAAAGCTTGTTTCATGAAAAGATGAACAAAATTGATAAGCCTTCAGTTGGCTTGAAGAAGAAAAAAGAGAGAAGACATCCTACAGAAAGAAAAAGGGTAATGAGGGAATATTATGAAAACTTTATGTTAATAAACTTGACAACTTAGATGAGACTGACAAGTTCCTTGAAAGATACAAACTATTAAAGCTCAATTAGGAAATAGATAACCTAAAGAGCCCTATATGTAAACTCATGCAAAGATGCTCATTTTCTATCATTAGAGATGTGTGAATTACATCTGCAACAATATACCACTACATTAGTGGTTCTCAATAGGGAGGAGGGTATTTGCCCCCAGGAGACTTTTAGGTGTATAACTGGAGGGTTGCTACTGGCATCTAGTGGGTAGAGGGCAGGCATGTTTCTACACTTCCTGCAATGAACAGAACAAAAAATTATCTGGCCCCAAATGTCAACAGTGCTGAGGTTAAGAAACCTGACGCCACACACATACTAGAATTGCTAAAATTAAAGGCTTATAATACCAGTGTTGGCAAGGGTGTGGAGCAAAAGGGACTTATAAAATGCTGGTGGAAGTGAAAAGTGTTACAGCATCTTTGAAAAACGGTTTGGCGGTTTCTTATAATGTTAAACATGAGCTTATCCTATCCAACAATCCTATTGATAGGTATTTACCCAAGAAAAATGAAAACTTATGTCCACGCAAAGACTTGCATATGTTCATAGCAAGTTCATAACAATGAACTTTTAGTCATCTTATTCAGATTAGCCACAAACTGGGAAAAACTCAAATGTCCATCAACTGGGAAATGAATAAACAGATTATGGCATATCTATATAATAGACCAGTATTTAACAATAAAAAGAAAGTACTGATACATGCAAGAGCCTGGATGAACCTCAAAAGCATTAATCTGAGTGAAAGGAAGTCATACCCCAAAGATTGCAAGCTGTTTAATTCCATTTATATGAAATTATAGAAGAAGACACGCTATAGTACCAAAGAGCAGATCAATGGGGCCAGAGTGGGCAATGGGGATTGACTACAAAGGGGTAAAAAGTATATGTTAGTGGTGAACGAAAAAGTCCTATATCTTGATTATGGTGGTATTTTCATGACTTGTACACATTTGCCAAAAGTCATGAATTGTACACATTAAAATCAGGAAGTTTTATTGTATGTTGGGTATATCTCAAAATAAACTGATTAAAAGAAAAAGAAAGAAAGGAACTGCATGCCAGATGAGGGAAAACCCTTCTAGAACTATGGGTTTCAGAACCACTCAGCCTCTGTCAAAAGTTGGAAGCCTCCTGCTCAGGTAGGAGCTGCCTCTTCAAAGCCAGCTCTCTACCTCCTCTGCCAAGGTCCACGCCACCCACCTGGACGCTTACTACCTGCCTCTCTCTCCGTGAACACACTTCCAAATCGAAGTAAAGAAAACTATTTCTCAGTCAGAATCTTAGCTGTATTGAAGTCTGTGCAATGTGGTTTTTGGCTATCCAGATTCCACAGTACATTAAGGCACATTAAATGGAACTTAGAACTGAAAATGAATGAGCCATTTCAAAGTACTCATATCAGTTCCGCAACTCACCTTCAAGTAGTGACCAGTTAGTCTCTTCCCCACTTCTTACATGTACTATGTTTACTTTTTTCCTTCTTCTTTAAGATCTCTCCCTTGCTGCCTCCTAAACTTTCCCTCTTGCTTGCTCTCTCATCCTTCTTTCTTCTCACCTGGATCCTTAGTCTCTTTCCAAGCCCAGCTTGATGAAGGCACTGCCCTTGGACTGAGGGGAGCAGGGCTTACATCGCAGAAGCCCCCATGCTTTGGGGGTGCCTTTCTAAGACCTGTGTCATCCCTGGCCTCTGTTTCTGCTCTTCAGGGTGCTCTCTGACCTTTTATGCCTGATTCTTGCTTGTGGGGTCCACCAGAAGACTCAAGGAGCTCCAGGATTCAGAACTCCAGGATCTTCCTGGGCTCTCCAGCTGGGCCAGGAGGGTGGCCTGGCAAGTGGATGGCTTCCCCCTGGCTGTTGCAGCATTCCTTCATGGGATCATGAGAGATTGTACTGGCAGAATGGGGCTGAAGGCTGATTTTGAGTGATTCTCACTTCTGTCAGACACAGCAAGTGTTTAGGACACTGGGCCATCCCTGATGGATACATCAGCTGTCACCGTCTGTGTTAGCATTGCAGCTGTGCTCAGGACTAGAGCACCCCATGCCTCCCCTGGCCCCACACAATGAGGAAGGCCGTGTTCTATGACTGGCCATGCCTATCTCCTCCAAGGGCTTTCGACACCCTCGCTTAGCTGTGCCAACTGGCTCTTCCAACTGATGTTCGGTCTTGACTTTAATTGATATGGTGACATTGTGTTCTTCTGGATCCATCTTAGGCCATGTGGGCCTAAGATTGTACCTCCCTCATTTGCTCTGACCCTGAGTCCTCATCTGTCCTCCTGGTATAATGTGTGGAAGGCAGAGGTGAGGGGATCATTTGATGTCTAAGCAATCTCTAACTGCAGCTGAAATGTTAATTTCTCTGGTGGAATGAGAATGAGATCTTGGAGAAGAGACATTCTATCTTAAATTTCTTTTGCATTTTTCATTGTATCTAGCTCTGTTAGGCATTAGCATGTGATTATTGTTTGTTTATTTGTTTTTTTTCTCTGACAGATTGGTTGCTAGGCCCACAGAATACTCAATCTTCTCAATAAATCAAACATTTCATTCAGAGGTTCAGACGCTTAATACTTTCTCTCTAAAAAAGAAGCTATTAAATAACGTTGGCTTATTGCCTTGAGGTCAGCACTCCTCAAATAAAGAAAAGTAAAATATACATTTTTTTTCTTTGGGCATTTCAAGACAAATTCTATTTTTGAAATTGAGTTGTAAGTCTGTTATGATGTCAAAAACTAAACCAGTTTTGGATGGTATGAAAAAAGACCAAGTAAATAGACACGGTTTCATGACTATAAAACAAGTGCCTCTTCCTTTTTTGGAAATCATTCTCCCTCAAGAAGTACTTCTACGGCATTATGTTGATCCTGAGAGAAGCAATTCTGATTTCCTTTCTCTGGTATGTGGTATGGTTTTAAAGGTTGGTGTGACGTACTTTAGTATAACACAAAAGTCATCATGAGATTTATGGAATTGACCAGAATCTTATTGCAGCCAGATTTTCCCTAACAACCTAAGCCTGACATCAATTTGGACAATGAATCCACTCAATTTAAATTTCCTTTTAGCATACAAACAAATAAGTGGTAAAAATATCTGCCATTTGCAATAGATACCTGCTTCCAAATCTATCAGAATCCTCTGTTAGTAGTAAAATTAAACTTAAAAAATGGTTTGATTATCTTTCTTTTTTAATCAGCATGTTCACTTGTATATTTGATGTGAAAATTATTATAATCTGATTTTTATTTATGTCAGAATAATATCTTTAAATGTGGATTTGGCAGAATAGAATAGGAGTACATGAGTAAAAAAGATGGGAAAGGTTAGCAAAAATAATGATTACACTGGAAAAAAGATATATAGTATAAGATGGCTTAAAAAACAAAAAACTAAACAGAAAACAAGCAAAAATTTTGAAATAATGGAAGACACTAGAGACATAAGAGCACAGAAAGGGAGAATTTATGTTTTATTTTATTTAAACACTTGGACGTGCCCTACTGTAAATGCTTAAAAATTTTAAATGTAAATACTTATTTTAAGAATATGTTAAGTTTGGGATGAGTCAAGATATTGAAAGCCTAAGATTAGGAAAAGTTTAGTAAGATAAAGTGTTATTGAACATTTATTAAATTATCCAAATTGTTTTATTTGGAAGCACTTGCAATACCCTATCCTGAGAACTGGAGTGTATGGCACAAATCTTGCAAAGAACTCTGAGTTCATATTTCTCAGACTATTCTACTTTTAAAGTGGCCACTGATGACAATGATCTAATGAAGTTAATAATTTATGTTAAAATAAGCTGTCTATTTGGAGGTACAGTTCAGATATAAAACTCTGATGTGCAAATCTGCTGGGCTAAGAGAACTTTTTATGATCAAACATATATTTAGTGATTTTGAAACTTTTCCTTGAATATTGGATTTAGATGTGAATATCAATTTGTGAGCTTTTCAAAGATGAATTAATTCAAGCAATTGTTATTAAAACAGTTAATAATAGGTTGCTCAAATTCCACTTATGGTATTCAAATAATTCAATTATTTGACTAAATTGAACCATTCAAAAAAACCTGTTATTGTTGCAAGACTGTTTCAGAAAAATATTGAAATTGAGTAGAGGTTAAAACATACTGTTTTCTAAATTTTACATAGACTATTTGTGCATTTTTTTTTAAAGATTTTTATTGGGGAATTGGGGGAAGGGGAACAGACAAGTTGCTGTCTTTTTGTTGTTCAGTCTAGTTGTGGAGGACGTTGCTTCACTGGCCCAAGTTGGCACCATCATTGCACTCTTCCCGGGCAAGGCAGATCAGTCGCTGGCTTCTGGACGGCCGCTCACTGGGGCTGCCGGCCTCTCACGCTGGCTGCTGGCTACACACAGTAGCCCACGGCAACCCAGTGCAGCAGGGGCTGCAGCCTACAATGCTGTGGACTCACGGCAGCCCAGCTCCAGGTTGAGCTGTTGTTCAGCATCTTAGCTGTAGAGGGCAGTGTCACTGGCCCTCATATGTGGGATCCGAACCGGGGTCCTCTGGCGTCCTGAGCCAGCTCTTAACCAACACTCCACTCAGCCGGCCCCATTTGTTCCTTTTTTAAATCACAGTTTTTATTTATCATTTTGGATTATGAAATATTTCAATTTATAAAAGAAAGTAAGAATTTTAAAATTATATGACATTCTTTTCCCATAGAAGTTTAAGAAAGGCAAAGAATAATGAAAAAGTTTTCTCAGAATAGAAAATTTAGAACTTCAAGGTGTATATTGTATATCAAATTTATAGTTTAAATTAAATGAGACCCTTAATATTACATACTATTAATAAAGCTCCTTTGGAATCATTAGATCATTATAGAATTCATTTCCCATATCAGTTTAGAATAGCTAATTATGAGTTTATTATTAAAACTGTCACTTTAATTAAATTACAATTTAATCTGTATCAAAGCCAGAAACTAAATCCTGTAACAAATATCCAGATAAACTCTTCTAGAAAATACTGAACTCTTTTTAATGCAATGATGAACCGCCCCAGGCACTTACTGAAGTTTGGTGACTATCAAACCAAATATAGATAATTGTTGGTGTTCAAGTAGTGGAAACAAATAAAGGCAATTGGTGAGATAGTTTTGAATTTAAATGCATAATCACCACTGCAGATATTTGTTTTAAGTAAGTGATTACAGATTTTGCATTTGTAGAATTGAGAAGAATCATGGAATTAACAAAGTTGGGTATGTATTTTGTAGATTACAAAATTTTTACCATGCTGAGACTTTCCAGAGGTTTGGGGGAGTAATGTCAGCATTTTCATGTGACTCTCATTACCTGAGGGTTCAAATCAGGGGGAACTAAGACAGAATGTGTGTTTGTATGTATATGTGTGTGTGTGCATGCACACGCACATGTGAATGTTTGCATATTTAAAATGCATTGCCAAATATTTGAAGTCAATCCAGACTTATGTTTTTGGTATAGATCAAACACAAGAGTAAAGCAGTGATAAGAGACATGAGCATTAGTATCTAAGGATAATATCAACAAACTTGCAATCTCCTTTAGCAAATATATCAATTGACAATTGAATGACCTTAGCAATATTATCTGAGGCATGGTACACCAATACCAGCAAGGCAATTTGGCTTGCACGCTTACTTCCAATGCATATGTTGATCTGGAGACGTAATGAGAAGCAGCACTTAAGGAAATGCTTTCTCTCTGGTGACTCTAATGTGTAGGGGCAGGTGCATCACCAAAGCAGTGTATGGAAGAGTAAAATTCTGGCATGGGAGGAACTCTGCCTTGGATCATTTCTCCCCTAATTTTTTTCAAACTTTGTTACTTAAGCAGGTAGGAATGTCATGCTAAATCCATACTCTCAAAATAGTAAACACAAAGTGGAGGAGAACAAAACCTGAATTAAACTAAATGTTTTTTTAAAGTTTAAACTCTATGGGACATCTTATCAGCAAAATAAATTAAGCATTATTGATGTGTGTTTTGTGGCGGTTTTCACAGCTCTGATATATGTGACCCATAAGATTTCTCCAGGACCTGCAGTCAAGTCGACATCATATACAGATGTGAAATGTCTCGGCTGCAACACCACAGTTCATTATACACCCTCTAAGTGACTATTTTGGACCACTGAGAGAACAGCATAAGAGTTTATGAGAGTTGAGAAATTCAAATGCCAATGAACAAGACACTAGAGGCTCCCTGAGCAAAGTTTGAAAACACTTTGCATTTGCCTGTTAATCTCAAGATGAAAAGCATGGTGAAAAATTGCAGAGACAAGCCCTTTGCCACAGGGAAATTCTGCACTGGAAGCTAATGGGAACTAAGAGAACTGTTCTAGCAGTCTCAGGTCAGGGGTAGGAATTAGATGGCCATCCATATTTATGGGCCAATTCATCAGTAAGTTTAGTCAGATGAAAAATATCACACTTTTACTATTTAAAAGCACTGCTCCTGGCATTTAACTGTATTTTGGAAGGCCATATATGTATATACATGCAAAAGTGTATAATTTTAGAGAGGAGGAGGTCAGAGAGGAAGAGAGGGAGAACAAACATTAGCCTACATCTAGTTGGCCAACTCAGGAGGAAGGGGAAGAATTCAACTGGAGATTCTCGAAGAGAAAAAATGAAAACTATTCTAAAACTTTAAAAGAAGATTAATTTAGAGTTCTCTTTGGAAATTGGAGGCTTAATAAGTCTCTAGTCATATTCAAACTCAACTAAGTATCCATATCCAAAAGAAATGAGGGAGTTGGACAAATAATTGGCAATGATCAGGCCAAGAGAATAAAATGTTAATAATTATGAAATCTGTAGTCCAGAAACCTGTTATTCTAGACAGTGGAATAAGATGAAATTTCACAGTGACCCAGTATCAGTGGGTTTTAATGTTCTAAGCAGATAAAAGAGGCTGTCACATACCTATGGCAATACCTAAGGGTCAGGAAGCATCTTAGAATTGACAAAGTGAAGACAAATATCTTCCTTAAAAAAAGTTTACTAACTTTGATGGCATGAGAGAGAATGACTGTTGCTCTTTTTTACCCTCAGAAGGACCAGGAATGTTTAGTAAGAGTATCTCATAACACCCATTACATCATTATACTGCTTCTTGGATGGGTTGCTGAAAGAAGATAATATTTCTAGCAGATCCTGAGAGTTGCTAAAAAAACAAACAAAAAAAACAACCAAACAAAAAAACCTAAAAAACAAAAAAATCGACCTTTTGATAAAATAATAGATTTCACAAATTAAAATTGCTTAGCATGTAATGTGTTCGTGTGCATGTGTGAATGTACATGTTCTAGTATGATGCTACAAGAACAGATTCTATACCTGAAATTATGGTTTGTTTTTGTTTTTGTTTTTTTAAGATTTTATTGGGGAATTGGGGGAGGGGAACAGACAAGTTGCTGTCCTTTTGTTCGTCAGTCTAGTTGTGGAGGACATCACTTCACTGGCCCATGTTGGTATTATCATTGCACTCTTTCTGGGTAAGGCAGATCAGTCGCCAACCACTGGATGGCTGCTCACAGCAGCTCACGCCCACTGCCAGCCAGCTCCAGTGCAGCCTAAGCCATCACCGGCAACTCATGGCAGCTCGACTGCAGGTTGAGCTGTTGTTCACCATCTTAGCTGTAGAGGGCACAGCATCACTGGCCCATGTGGGATCCGAACTGGGCCCTGCTGCTCAGAGCTGGTGTCCCAAGCCAACTCTTAACCAATGCGCTACTCGGCCGGCCCTGAAATTATGTTTTATACTGCAGTGGGCGTACTTTGTTTACCCCACCACATTGCTTCTCCGACTTTCTTCACACCCCAAGGGAGGGGCTTGCCTCAATAGGCTGCTGCACCATCTGACTTGTTGTTTACCGTGTTGGTAATTTGTGCTACATGTTCCACAGCTGTCCATTTTCTAATTTCTATCCATCCATCCATTGATGGGTATCTTGGCTATTGTGAATAACGCTGCAGTGAACATGAGGGTGCAGATTACTTTTTGAGATCCTGTTTTCATTTCTTTGGATATACAACCAGAAGTGGGATTGCTGGATTATATGGTAGTTCTATTTTTAATTTTTTGAAGAAACGCTATACTGTTTTCCATCACTTCTTCATTTTTAAATACTTTTCTCATTTGAATTCCATAATATGATTATGTTCTGCTTTTCCTCATGTGCCACTGTACCTTCCTCCTCAGTTTAGTTTACTGGGTTCTTTTCCTCTTCCCAAGATCTAAAATTTGACATCTTCATTTATATCTCTTGTTTATCTTCCCTAGTTAGTCACCTTCCTTCCCAGAGATTTAAGTACCAACATTCTATGAATACTTTAAAATTTGTATCTGCAGACTTCTCAACTCTAGACATATATCATAGATAACTGAAACTTCACATGTTGGAAAAGTTAATAATAACAGTTTTTATTGCACATGCTACATGCCAGTCACTGTTGTAAGTGCTTCCCATATACCAACTCATACAATCCTCTTGGTAATTTTCTTATGTAGGTATTATTATTATCCCGTTTATGAACACAGGTCATAAGTTAGAGAGCTTGAGTAATTTGCCCAAGATCAGAAGGTAAGTAAAGAGCAGAGAAAGTTTTTAACCCAGTTAGGTTCTAGAGATCTTGTTCTTTAACCACTAGTCTCTGTATGATCTCTTTGCCTAACATCATCTTATTCCTTCTTTCCAGGTGGGAAGTTAGGAGGCACTTCTCATCTTTTAGGAATTTTACCTAGTCAGAGAGGCTGTCCTTGATCATCTTGTCTAGAGCATCTCCCGCCTGTTTATCCTCAGTTTCAGCTTCCAAATTATTTCCTTGAAAGTATTTATTAAAAGTTGCAGGTCATGCAATTCACTCATCACTTTTCTCAGATACCATGGTTTGTTTTGCCCAGTACTCTAATCCCTTTCTGGTGTGTCTTCCTGGACTGCGGACATAAAAGACCTAAAATCTACTGTTCTGAGGTTACTACACAGCTCGGGTTTTCCATGTGACTTAGTTTTCACCAACCAGAAGCTCTCACAGGAGAAATTAATTCAGAACTAAGTTATGTGGGAATAGACAGAGGACCTGAGGAGCAGTCACTCAAACAGATTAGGCAGAAAAAGCATAGCTCTGGAGCTCATCAGGTGTGGCAGAAGATTACAGATATTGCAGCGCCTGATTGTTTCAGAAGTAGCATGTTTCTGGGGCTGCCACCAGTGGTGGACGCTTCCTGATAATGTATTTCCTTATTGTAGTGGAGGCTACAGCTTCTTTTTATTTATTTATTTATTTTTTTTATTGTTAGTTTCAGGTGTACAGAACAATGCAATAGTTACCCTTTTCACCCTCACAAAGTAACAACCCCCCTCCCCCCATCCAGTGTTTCTATCAATGTCAGATACCGTGTATAAGCCCTAGACACCA
>NW_017732080.1:67163-118412 GCF_001890085.2 Hipposideros armiger
ATCAGTTTCAGAAATACAATGCGGTGGTCAGGCCTCTACATCAACTATGAAGTGGACTCCCCAAAAGGACATGGGTCCATCTGGCCCCCTAAGAAATACTTACAACATTATTGATTGTATCTCTCAGACTGTCTTTTTCTATCCCTGTGGCCATATTACAATTACCCAATTGTTCTTTGTCAGCTCAGTTCTGCAGTGTGGCTAATGTGTGGAAACTAGAGTCTGTGTCTTCCATCCTCAAGTGATTTTGTGGACTGTTTACGCATATATCCTTATTAAATCTCTCTGTGCTTAATTAAGCCAGCTTTGGTGGACTTCGTTGTCTTTAACTAAGAATGCTGACCAGTACGTCTAATACTTTTTGTGTCTGTCTTATCTACTAGAATAAAAGCACTCCAAGAGAAAGTAACCTTTTACTGTTAATTACTGAACCCCCCAATGTCAGTTACAGCTTAGGTCATAATAGGTATGAATGTATAATTACTGAGTTTCATGACATAAAGCTTTAGAAAGGTTTCGTTTCCCCTGCAATAACAGAAACTGCTTTGGAATACCCTCGAAGGAACTTCCTGCCAGCCCACTCTGCTCTTGCTTCTGCTCAGATCTGAACTAACGTGCCCTCCCCTTTTCTACTGAGCTGACCCTGACTCATTTTTCAAGGGCAAGCTGAATCCCAAAATGATTAATTAATTGTACTTTAATTTATGTTCCTATAATACTTGGTAGATCTTTTGTTATAGTATTTCTAGAATAATAGATCACATCTTATTTTTCTGAGTGACTATGTTATAACTACTAGGTGACATAAAATGTATGGGTGAAGAACATTAAAATGACAGTGCTTGTGAAACCATGCTATAAACTCACAAATATAAGTTATTATCTTTATTATGACAATGCAGAAGCAGAAAAAAATTGTTATTCAATTTCACTCATTTCTATTTCCAGACAGGTTGAATTCCAGTTTATTCTATTTATCTGCTTTCGGTGGACTGACTTACACATGACCTGACTTTTTCAGGCCCTGGAAAGAAGGGCCAGGGAGCCCCTGGAAGCCACATGCTAATTTGTGTGGCTGACTGGAAGGGCGGAAGGTTCCCTCAGCGTAGCTCCTTAGAAAATTAAGGGATAATTCAGTTTGGAACTAGTTCATTCCTGGATACAGACATTACAATCCTATCCTCAAGCAAATAAACATAAGTGGATCATTTTTACTTCCTTTTATCCTTTTAATTGAATTATACCCACTTTGGAAATCATGCTATATTGCAAGTATCCCAAAATAGCTATTCCTCAGGGTATCTGGAGAATTCTCTTTTTATAGCATTTAATATATCAGGTGACTCATATTCAAACAATATAAATGTTTATTATTTCCAATAGTTTCAATTTTCTTCTTTAGAAATTTTTATTAGCACATGTTAGAGAGGAGGTAACATTTTGTATTTTGAATATTTTATTTGAAACATTTAGCATTTGTGATATTAATACCATATCTCTCCACTGATTTTTATTTTATTTTTGTTAATAAAGCAAAATTTACATCAAAAATAAAATGAAAAAGTAAAGAAGTAATATTTACAAAGTTAAACATAAGCCAGATGTGGAAGCATGCTTTTCCAGATTAAACATTTACTGAGTTGGCAGGAAAAAGACTTTCTTCCTCATTCATCCAAGTAAGTTTTGTTTGAATGGATTCTAGTTTCTTATTCCTTTACCCCTTTCACCATTTTTCTGTTGCTTTGTTTCCCTAATCGTGGTTTTCCTTACCACTGCCTTCCACAGCTCTGCACAGCTGCTTCCCAGATGAGCTAAATAGCTCATTTTCATCTTTATATAAGTTTAAACTATGGGCTAATCCTAGATGGCTTTCAGAGAAACAGTGACTGAAATCTCTTTGTGACAGTTCTCATTGCTACACATCTATTTTAAAGGGAGTATTCATGGGAACGTGACTACAGAAAAACACAAAACATCATTAGCCAGTTCTGCATCCTGCAAATCATATGTATTTTTTGAAAACTAGTTGGGACTAGGCATAGATTTATGTAGAACATGATGTATATTTTCAGAAAACAAAGAAATCAGGCTTTTCCAGCAAATTGGGAGAGTTCTCTAATTTCATTCTTATCTACTAAAGGTTGATTAACCAACTTCTACAGAGTATTTCACACAAATGCCTTTAAAATGGCTTCACACAATATGAGTTCAAGAACCAAAGCCATAATTCTTATTTAATGGACTTATTTCATGTCTTTACACATGAAATGAAAAAATTGAAGAACAATTCCCAATTTAGAGATATTTCAATAAACTTCAAGCCCTTTTTTCTTCCCTTCCTTTCCTTCCTCCCTCCTTCCCTTCTTCCCTCCCTTCCTTCCTTCCTTCCTGCCTGCCTTACTTCTTTCCTTCCCTTCCCTCCCTTCCTTTCCACCCTCCTTTCTCCTCCTCTCCTCCCCTCCTCTCTCCTCCCCTCCCTTCTCCCCTCCCATCTGCTTTCCTATCCCTTCCCCTTCCCTTTCCTTGTTCATTTTCTGCATTTTCTGGACAGTACCTCATAGTCAAAGTACTTGGGTACCCAGCATACTCTACAATTTAAACAATAAAGCACAAAAGGTTTGATATCACAGACTTCCACTGAGATGGATGATAATGAATAGAAATTATGGGAACTAATAAGACGGTATGGTGACATTCCTAATGACTTGCCTTATCATGTTGGACTTGTTTATTGCTTTCTTTATTTGAAAGTGGAAGAGGGAAATGAGAGGTGGAATTCTGGGTTATAACTAAAGAAGCCAAACTGCTTAAGAAAGTGTCACTATTCCATTCCATTCCATTTTGGCACAGAGCTGCAGGCACTTGCTACCAGATTGCAAGTTGTGTTCATGAATCAGAATTACACTGATTGAGGGTTTATATGGTTCACATGCTTTCTTAAAAAATGATATGTAAAAAAATAAGTAAAACTCAAATATAAATATTGATAGAAAATAAACATGCTGCATGTTAAAAGAATAAAAATATTGGCATGGGAGATTTAGATCCATGTCGCTGACAAGTTAACTTCCCTTCTGTTGTGCCTATACAAGTTAATGGGCAATTCAACATAAATGACTCAGAATATTGATGTATTAACAAGTCTTTACTATATTTGTGTGTGTGTGTGTGTGTGTGTGCGCGCGCGCGCGTGTGTATAACAGTTTGAACAGATACATTGTACTGCTGTTTCCTTAAAAAACATCTAATTCTGCTAATGTGAGAAAATCACACAACCAATGAATTATATTAATTGTTCCTGAATTCAAATACTCAGGAAAACTGTAGTTAGGTTTGATTACTTCATTAGTGTGCTTAGGACCAGGTGTGAAATCTTTGTATGTTTCTGGATCTTCTTATAAAAATAGACAAGGGTAAGACATAATCAAATCAGGGTTTCTGTTTCATTCTTCCTCAAGTTTGTCAATGGATACAAATTGAGAGATGACCAAATTGAACTTAATCATTTAGTTCTTTTAAAATGACTTTTTTTACTCCTAAACATAGGCAGAGGGAAAATACAAAATAACACACAAATTGTTCTCTTTACAGCAAAATCTTTAAGATCAATTTGATTTTTCAAATTGTTGCTCTGGTTTTGATATTCTTTTATGTGACAAACATTTTGTAATATTAGGAAATGAAACCATATATTGTTTGAAGAAACTGGTCTTGCATTGTTTCATTTAATTACATAAATTAGTAAAAATGGAATGAATTTAATTTTATAAGTAATTTAGCAGTTGAAGTTCTAAAGTTTAAGCATAAACTCTTATGTCCCAACTTACTGCCTGACACAATTCTTTTGTGTAACAAACTAGAAACAAATGAGATTTTGGTAATATAAAGAAAAATCATTTCTACTAAAACCAGAAGGAAATTCAGAGACTCTGCACATATTACACACACTATACTCTTGGATATTTATGAAAATAATGAAAACAGGACTATACTAAAATTTTAATTATTCTTTAACTTCCACTCCATGTGGTAAGATGGAATTTGATCTGGAGAACTCATAAAAAGGTTCTAATTGTTATCTGAAAGTTTGAAATCTAGTGAAAATTCTATCCTACCACCAAAATAAATCTGAGGATCAATGGCAAATGTCCAGACTTAGAATGTAATATAATAAGAAAATATAAATATAATAAAATAATATTTTCACAGAATTGCTATGGTATTAATAGCCAATACAAACTCAATATTATTGTGTTAGTAAAAAATAAATATCAGCTGTAAGTAAAAGTAATATATACCCTTTCTCTTTTATTTGAATGTTCTTCCACAATGCTGAAATGTTTTTTAAGTTAAATATTTTAAGTAAAATCTACATTTCTGAAATCTTTCAAAATTGCATTAAAGTTTTCCTTGGTAAAAATCACTCATTTCATTCAATGTATTCATGTAATAGATATTTAATCAGTCCCTGCCACATATCAGGCCTTAGGTAGGCGCCAGGGGTACAAATATGTTACAAGCAGAAACATGTTCCTCACATTTCCACAGGAGAGCAGTTCCATAGGAGAGGTAACTGATCACTTTGAAGAGGTAACTGATCACTTTGGGCTCTGTGTTCCGGAGGTAGAGTCAGTGCATTGAAAGTCAGTAGGTAGCTGGTTAGTGAGATAGGGTTACAGGCCTTTCACAAGCTGAGGAAGAGTTCTCAAAACCAGCTTTTCCTCAGGCAGCCCTGATGTCTGGTATCACCAGAGAGATGCAGAAGCATCCTCCTGGACCAGTGGTTCTTAAAGTGGTGTCCCCTGGACTAACAGCACTGCATCACTTGGGACTTGGGTAGAAATTCTCAGATCCCATCTCAACTCTACTAAGTTAAAAACTCTGGGAGTGTGGCCCTAAAATCTGGTTTTGACAAGCCATCAGGTCATCAGAAGCATGCTGACATATGAGAACCACTGATGAGACAATTTTATCAGAAAACCCAGTGCTTAGAGTTATGGGACTGCCATTGAGAAAGCTGATACTTTGGTTCCAGTAGCCTCTGGTTTTCCCGGCTTCTATCTTTGCTCTCTCCACAGTTTTCACTCAGTGCTGTAGACAGCGTGATCATACAAAAATGTAATTCATATCACGCCATTGCACTGCTATGGACTCCCCAGTGGCTTCTCATTTGACTCAAAGTCAAAACGAAGTCCTTACAATGGCCTGTGAGGCCCATGACCTGGCTCTGGTTACCTCTCTGCCCTTATTACCTAACCTGCTTCCTTGGCCACGCCACTGCTGCCTCCCTGGCCTCCCTGCTTCCCCTCATAGGCTCCCGCAGGGCCTTCCGGCCTCTGCTTCCAAGCCCGTTTGCCGGGCTTTCCTTGGCTCACTTACCCCAGGTCTCTGTCAAAGGCCAGCTTAACAGTGCACTGTCTTCCATGACCAAATTCATTTCAAATGGCAACCAGAAACCCCCTTTTTCTGCTTAATTTTCTCCATAGCACTTACCTTCCTTTCATATTTCACAAAGATATATAGAGGCTGAACTATTTAACATAAATACAAATAGCTATAACATATAGTCTATTATGTATTATAATATATACTATGTATTATATAATATATATTTGTATATATCTAGATAGATAGATAGATAGATAGATAGATAGATAGATAG
Source organism: Hipposideros armiger (assembly GCF_001890085.2). Lineage (NCBI taxonomy): Eukaryota > Metazoa > Chordata > Mammalia > Chiroptera > Hipposideridae > Hipposideros > Hipposideros armiger. The sequence goes on from NW_017732080.1 coordinate 72,826, forward strand.
ATAGTTTTTTTGTTGTTGTTGTTGTTTATTTTCTGTTTCCTACTACTGGATTATAAGCTCCATGAGAAAAGGCTTCCTTTATGCTGGTAAATGCCATGTCCTCAGTTCGTAGAAATTGAACATTGAATATTGAAGGTTTTCAATAACTATGTGTTGAAAGAATCCTCATTGGGCTTTTGTGTTAGTTCTTTGCCAGTCATAGCCCTCATACCTTAGGAAGAATAGGTATTTGGCACCCCAAACCTCCAAAACCATTGTTGTTCCTGTGTTGAGGGACTCACAGTAGACATGATGACATCATGTTTAACTGATGTAAAGGAAAAGAAGTGAACAAAATGATACAGAATCACATTGGTTAAACTCAGTGCAGGAATAAAGGGTTCTGAAAAAGGAGGTCATACTTGCATTGTGTCCTCAAGGAATGGTTCACTGAGTGGAGGATGAGGGTACAGGTAACTTCTGGTAGACAGCCATGAAAGAGAAAGATTTATCTAGGAAACAGTGAGTAGTTCTTTGCATGTAATTTAAGCATTGGGTATGTGGAGAGGTGAGTAGACACATGAAACAGGATAAGAAAAGTTGAAGGGAACTGTTTTGTTTTTCTTTTAATACTGGAAGACTTTCATTGTCTTCAATCTTAAAATAAAATTATCATTAGGTGTTTAAGTAGAATTCTAAGCTACTTAATGTTAATCTCCACTCTTGAAATTTGAGATGATTTTAATAACAAGGAAGGTAGAATTTCCAGGACAAATAGAAATCAGGATGGGAAAAGAGCAGTTAATATCTCTAAGTTCAATTCCAGAATGGCTCCACAATTTTCCCATAGGAAGTATTGTAGACAGATACAGATTTAGTCCATGTTGTTTGCATGTTAACTCAGCCATAGTCAAGAGAAAATGTCTTAAATAATATGTCATTATAGCCATTAATTAGAAAAAGTCAACTAGTTTTTACTTATCACCTGGGTTAATTTATTAATAGTATAGTTTTAAAAATTTTTAATAGTATCTTTTTTTTAAAAAAAAGTAAAGCAAAATAAAGAGACTCAAGTCATGTACAAGTAGATAAATATATAGCATGCTGGAGTGTTAAAAGAATCTGGACTAAGGATTAGGAGACTTAGCACCTTGTCCACTTCTGTTGCATCTACCCTTTAGCCTCAAAGCAAGTCATTACTCTTCTAATTTGTGAGATTTACATTCAAGCATCATTAGATTTCTAGATTGCCAGTCATCACTAGATTTCTACTGCTCTTAAGTTATGAATGTTGGACTTCTGATCAGAATCTACCTGGAATGTATTGACTATGTATTCTAAGAATTGGAACTGATATTGCTTGCTACTCCAGAGAGCAAGGTGTGTTCCCTAAAGCATCATGTTACTTTACTTTTTTGATTCTCTGGTTACTACAGCTATGGTATCTGCAGAAACATAATCATGGCACATTCCCACTTATTTTATTAACCCAAATTAGATGGTCACTATATAGCTGAGGCAGGGAAAAGTTGTATAAAGGTGGAGACATGTATTTGATATCTTCAAGTTTCTTTTTGATACATACAACAAAATTAATTTTTAATGGAAATAATGGGTTTGGCATTTGGTGGGATAGTGTGGGAAATTAACTGAGAATTACTTTAGGAAAATGGTTTTGACTTCCAACCAATACACAAGTGTAATTTTGTCACAACATTTATTTGCACATTGGAAGTTGTCTATGATGCCTGCTAGCTGTACACTATAATTTTAATTCTATTTAAATTTTGTTATGACAAATATATCCTTTCTTCTAACTTAGAAAATTAAATTTAAAAACTCTGGATATCAAGATAAATTTGTTACATATCCTTTCTTAAGAGAACCCTTGTACACTGTTGGTGGGATTGTAAATTGGTGCAGACACTATGGAAAACAGTATAGAGTTTCCTTAAAAAAAAAATTAAGAATAGAACTACCATATGATCAAGCAACTCCTCTTCTGGGTATTTGTCTGAAGAATATGAAAACACTAATTCAAAAAGAAACATGTATGCCTATGTTCATTGCAGCATCATTTATAATTGCCAAGATATGGAAAAAACCCAAGTGTCCCTTGATGGATAAATGGATAAAGAAGATGTGGTACACACACACACACACACACACACACACACACACACACACACACACACACCACACACACTGGAATACTGCTCAGCCATAAAAAAATGATGAAATATTACCATTTGAAACAACATGGATGAATTGTGAGGGTATTGTGCTAAGTGAATTAAGTCAGATGGAAAAGGACAAAAATCATGATTTCACTCATACATTGAATATGAAAAAAAAAGGAACAAACAAACTGATAAAATAAACTCAGATACAGACAACAAAATAGTTGTTTCCAGAGGAAAAGGGTTTGGGGGGAAGGTGAACGGGACAAAGAGGGTCAAATATATAGTAATGGAAGCAAACTAGACTTTTGGTGGTGACCATGCAACAGAGTATACAGATATTGAATTATAATATTGTACACCTAACATTTATATAATGTTATGAACCAATGTTACCTCAATAAATTAAAAATAAATAAATAAATATGTAGATTTTAAACAGGAAATAGACATATAGATAGGTTTATATAAATAAATCACTGCTAGTTTATGTTAGGTTAGCTACCAGAAAAATTTTACCTCCAAAATGAAAATATATAATTTTAGAGGTGATATTGAGCAATTCTTCTTTAATGAGGAGGTCAAACTGAGCATTGCTAATAATGAGATGCTTTGACATTAGATGCCTCTTCATAGGATGCAACATGTTACTCACCAATAGAGAATTCTTGCTGAAAACATATCTACACTAAGTACAATCAAGCCTTCAGACTTATCTCCAAGTTTAAAGAAAATACATGGAAACAAATGATACCACAAGGAAGCAATAAGTCAATGCCAGATTGCAGGGCAATATAAAAGGCAAGTGGCCTTAACACTTTAAAAGTCAATGTCATGACCAAGAAAAAAGCTACCTTGTTGGAAAGTGAGAGGAAAAGGACTGTCTTAGAGAGAAAGATAGTCAGGAGACATGAGCTAAGAATTTTTTGTGCATTGATTGAATAATGGTTCGCAAAAATAGCTATGCAATACATTTTGGGAATAATTAAGAAATCTAAATATAAGTGGGATGTTCGGTGGTAATAGGAAATAATTATTGATTTTCTTATTTATGATGATGGTGAGGTTATATTGGATAATTTTCTTATTCTTTGTTAACCACAGTGCTATAGAGCAACCTGACAGAGCCCAAGCAATGAAATTAAACCCACCCAGAGATTCATGTAAAATATTTAAGGGTAAAATCTGCAAGCTACTTTAAAATGCTACACACACACACACACACACACACACACACACACACACACACACACCCCAACATACTTTAGAGAGTTAAAGAAAATTTGGAAAAATGTTAACAATTGTTTATTCTAGGTTGTAAGTATATTGGTATCTTTGTACTGTCCTTTGAGCTTTTCCAAAGATTTTAACTTTTGTAAGAAAAAGTTGGAAAACTTGCACAATTTCAATGCCACTGAACAGTACACTTAAAAATGGTTAACATGGTAAATTTCATGTTATGTGTATTTTACCAAATTTTTTTAAATGTTGGAAAAAATCTTGTGTAAAGAATAGTTCTGTCTTAACCACAGTAAGTGTTGCCAATAAATTAGAGGTTGTCTCAGATCTCTAATTATTCACTTAAGGTTTACCCAGAGACATAACCTTCAAGAAAACATGTTCTAGGCAATTAAAAGGACTACCAGATGATTGTTCTGGGATTCTGACATTTTTTAAAGCAATGAGCCAAATAGGACCTGGATAAAATTCTACCACAGAAAAAATACAGACAAGGTATTCCAGTAGGAATTCAGTAGGCACTGTTAGTTCTAGTATATTTGGATTTTATAGACAGGCAGGAGGAGGTCCATCTAAATACAGCTTTTGGGACCTACTTCTCCATCCTTGAGTTATCCATGGAAGATAGTACATAATGTTTAGCTTGGGATAAAGAGAAACTAAATAAGTATTGGAAAGTTAAACTTATTTGTCAAAGAATTCTAAGTAAATATTACAAAAATTATGTGAACCACAGTACAGAGGATATGAATAGATTCTAAAAGTATCCTGGGACATAACTGAGGTTCAACAAGTCAAGGCCAACTTTTCCCTAAAGACTTTTAGGCTGAAGCCACAATTAAAGGCCACTTTTAGTTCTGTCAGAGCTCTTTCACACGCAAAGCTGTGGGACACTGTAATTCTTACTCATAGTGACTGAAAATAAAAGTCTGGTTAAGTACAAAGCACTGCTTTCTGCCAAGCTCAATGGAAGGAGGAAGTGGCAAGGGTGGGTACAGGATGGCTGAAATTCCCCAGTCTTAACTATGGATAGCAGGATTGCTTCAAATTTTGAAAAACAATCCCAAATTAGGTCTTGTAAAGTCAGATACACATTTGCAAATACATACACATATACATATATATATATATATATATATATATATATATATATATAGTTGTCGAAAAAGTCATGATGCATTTTTGCAACGAAAAACATAAAAAAATATGTCATGACTGTTCCAACAACCCAATACATCTATCGCCTGACAATGACTAAAACGTGTATGAGACCAAAGGGGAAAATGATATCTGTTTATGACAAAGTCCTAAAGTAGAATCATGTATTGATTTAAAAAAAAAATCATGGCATTTGGAGTTTCACAGATCTTTATTGGGTCCTAGATTTATAGTTGTGAGTACAAATGTGTCTGTGTGTAACTTTGGTTAAGCCAATTAACACCTCGATGATAAACGTTGTTAAAATGTGAAAAAGATCCCTAACCATAAGGCAGTGGCGAAGAGTAAGTGAAATGACGTATATAAATTATTTAGCACAGTGCACAGGAAGTGCTCAGTTAATTTTTATCAGCATCATAATCATCTCAGACTCTGACTCGGTGCAGCTTTGTTAAGCACAGTGGTATGAAGCAACCCGGCAGGGCCCAAGAGATGAAATTAACCCACCCAGAGTGAGTGAAGGAGATCATGGCTGGGCTAGCGGCAAATATTACAGGTTTCTAAAATCTAAGACAGTAGTTTAGGCCAGAAGTCACAAACTCAAATGCCTAGGAGACTTTGATAGGCTTGGGGGTGATGGTGCAGCACCTGGCATGTGTGAGTGGTCAAGTCCATGTTCATCTTGTGATGAACATACCCTCTCTCAAGGAGTCACAGTAGCAGCATTTAATTTTAGATCACGGTTGGGATGAGAGAATGAAAGCTCATGTGGGAAGACCTTATTAGTTTTTAAGAGAATCTGAAAATCCGAAGTATTTCTATGACATTTCCTGTTTCTCAAACTTTGGAAAAATGTTAAACACATTGTGCAGGCCAAATAAAACAGTCTGCAGCCAGACACTACAAACTGGTGATCTCTGATCTATGGCTTCTTACATCACGCCTATCTAAGATCAGTATTGGTCTTATAAATTGGGGTGGGATTGAACCTTTGGATTGGGGACACACAGACCAGAACAGAGCTCATATATATATATATATATATATATGGAAGAGAGAGAAAAAGGAGAATGTGAGCCATAAACATGAGCCATATACTCATGTCATTTTTAATTTTCTAATAGCAACATTAAAAAAAGTGAAAATAGGTGAACATTTTAATTGTATATCTAATTTAACCCAATATATCCAACATATTTTAATATATAATTAATGTGAACTTATTAATAAGATATTTTATATTTTTTCTGACATATTCAAAATCAGGTGTGTATTTTACACTTATAACACATCTTAACTCAGGGTTAGTCACCTTTAAGGTGCCCAAGAGCCATATGTGGCTGGTGGCTACCCTACTGGACAGCACAGATCTAGAGTAAGTTTCTCACACTTAATTACGCATATTGAAAATTTAGGGATCGTGTTAAAAATGCTAATTCTGATTCACTGGTTGGGATAGAGCCTGAGATGTTTCACTTCTTACAGGCTCTCAGGTGGTGTCAGTGCTGCTGGTCCATGGACCACACTCTGAATACCAAGGAGCTAGAGGTGGTAGGAAGTCTCCCTCGGTCAGCATCCTGTTCCACCCAAAGCATCCCCTCCTCTTTTGAATCCAACAAATATCTGTTGAAGAGACTAAACTGATATTCTAATGGTTAGTCAGTCACCATATTTAGATGTGGAATGACATTAATAACTTTAAAATAAGCAGTATTTTATATACCACTTGCTGAAACACCAACTCACTTACTCCTTTAAAAAAAAATCCTTGGGAACCTGCCAATATGTTACCAGATGCTTTCATGAAAATGTACTTAAGCACAGGATATAGGATAAGTACAACTTAATAATTCTAACTTCAGAGGTTTGGCATATTAAACATTTTAATAAAACAGACAATGGGATTGTGAGGGAAATTTGACAATGATACCTCTCGAAGCTTTCGTATTTAGGGGCATTCTTCAGTTAAGGGTCTGACTATTTCATGGACTCTCCAAAGAGAAACACAAAAAGAACTTTTTATTTCCTCCTGACCATCCTATTTGAGGGGTGTGTAGAACTCTACAGGCAGGAAGATCTTAGATCTTTGTTCAACAATATCCATGAAAAGTTAAGCAGCTAAATGTGGGGCAGAATATAACTCAAGGATTCTATATAGTTCAATCAGCCTCAGGATACGAAAGCTTTTAAACTCAGAAGAGTATTATGAAGCTGAGCAGTGAACTATATTGCCTACGAGCTTGTTTTCACTCATCAGTTTGCCTGTGGACTTTTAGCTGCTGGTTTACTCTATTTTTTTTCCTCTCTCAGATGGTAAGAATAATGTTTGTTGAACCTATTTCGTGAGGACGTTGTAGAGCAGTGGTAACTTGGTAAACTTTAACATACTATTACATGTTATTCAAAAGCATGCTGAGAGGAAGGTATTGACTCTTAAACATATGATCAAGATGGAGTCTGAAATGACAAAGTGATTGAGGACTTAGGGCTCTTTCTACTGCTGCATTTCATAGCAGTTGCGGCTGTCTTTTGATATTTATATTTTCCACAGTAAAAATGCAAGACAGGATTCTAATCACAGGACTAATGTCCCTTCCTACACAAAAGAAAATAGCATGTCAAAAGGCAAGTAAATACAAAGAGACCTTGTGAAATTGTAAAGTCTTTGTTTTAGTTTTGAAATGAACTAGGTATGGAACTATGTATACCAAAGGTATTTTTCCCTCTAGTAAAAACTGTTTAAGTCATTTATTGACATGAAATCTCTTGAGTGAAAAATCTGAAGTTTGATTCTGATAGTTTGAATTAAACTCAGGCAGTAAAAATTATCCAGCAGGATCATTGGAATACAACTAATTTTGTTTCAAAGATAAGATATTATCTGGCACTGAGGAGAAAAAAAATCCAAAATGATAAAACTCTCTAATTGAGAAAATCACTATCTATCTATCTATCTATCTATCTATCTATCTATCTATCTATCTATCTATGTATGTATATATATGTAGATAAGCCATCCTGCCACCTGTTGACAGCTCAGGAGTAGCTCAGCTCAGGCCAGGAATTGAACCAGCAACCCTGTTGCTCAGAGCTCGCACTCTTGAGCGAGCTCTTAGCCAACTGAGCCACTCAGCTGGCCACACAAAATATTTTTAAAAGACATTAAAGAAGGCATAAGTAAATTTAAATAAATAAATGGAAGACAATATTATAAAGATGTCAATTAATTGTGCATTGGTCATAACTTGAAAGGAATTCCAATGAAAATTATAACTTTTTGTGTTTGAACTTTACAAGTTGGCACTAAAATTTATATGAAAGGGTAAAGGGCAAACATGGCACAGATATTCCGGAAGAAGAAAACTAAGGTGAAGAAATTGCCTTTCTTTATATAAAGAATTATTATGAAAATACAACAAATGAGCAAGATTCTGTTATTTCAAGGAGGGGCGAACAAAACAAAAGTGTGAGCCCAGAAGCAAACCAACACATACAGAACTTAATTTATGACATAAATGGTTTTGTAGATGTGTGAGAGGAGATGGTGTACCTTTCAATAGATGTTGCTAGGACAAATTATTAGTCATGGGGGAAAACAAAAACAAAAAGTGGACCTTACCTAACCACCATATATATTATTAAATTCAGGTAGTTTAAGATATAAAATAAAAAGCAAAATTATAATACTCTATAGGACAATATCATTACGACCTTCTGGAAGGTAGGGATTTGTTAAACAAAACAGAAAAAAATGCAAACCTCAGAGGAAAAGATTAATAAAATGCATTAATCTGACACTATCAAAACTTCTGACTTCTGACCATCAAAAATCAATGTAAAGGAAGTTAAAGAATTACACATTGGAAGAAGGTATTTTTCAATACATATAAGAGGCAAAGGATTAATCAATATCCAAAATATAAAAATAATTCCTACAATCTACAAGGAAGAATAAATAAAGCAATAGAAAAATGAGGACAAGTCTTAATAAACACTTCACAGAAAGGAAATCTGAACAACTAATAAAAGGTGCCCAATACCATTAGTAATCACAGGATTGAAAACTAAAACCACAATGAGAGATCATTTATAACTCACTACAGTGGAAAAAACAGTTTTTTAATATGATGTGTTGGTGAAGGGGAGGGTTAACTAGAGCACTTACATAGTGCTTCTGGTGAGTACAAATTGGTATAACCCTTTTGAAAACAATTTGGCATTATCTCTATAGTCTTATGTTTTTGGTTTTGCACTTTTTTCATCAATTAAGGAAAAATAATCTAATATTTATTTTCTCTTTCTTCATAAACTGAATTCTATTTCAGGGTAACCAAATAAGTGATGAGGAAAAGTTATTCTCTATGGAACAATCTAGCTAAAAAATAGAGAATGACTAATAGGATTAGAAAATCACCATTATGCAACTCTTATTAAAAATATTTAGGTAGTCTCCATTATTGTATGCTAAAACAATTGGGTAAAAGTTGATGGAGAACTTTATAATGGAGCGATCAGACTCACACCACCTGACCCACTGATGAAACTTACAGAGCTTCACATATTAAAAATGTTTACCCCCCAAAAAATTGGCACTAATTTCATCAAGCCAGTTGACAGGGTAAAGGAGGATAGAGGTGGGTGCAACAAACAACAGCATGGGAGTGATCAGTCACATTTAGAATGCTAAACATTTCTTAGGACAAATGACCTGGTTTCTCCAACAAATTAACAGCATAAAATATAAAAAGAAGGGGAGACCATTGTAAATTAAAAGAGTTGCAAAAGATAGAATAATAAAACAATATTGTTTGGATTTTGATTTGGTTAGCCAACTGTGAAAAGATAGGTTTAAGCAATCAATGAAATATGAATAAGGACTAACTAGGTACTCAAATTCAATGATATTAAATATGATCAAGTCATGATGTTTTCTTTTAAAATGTTATTAGATAAAGGTTCATGCTGAAGTGTTAACAGGTGAAATGACATAGCTTGTATATGCTTTAATATAAACAAAACTATTAAGGTAATAGAATTTAGTAGTTTTAGTAAATTATTAGTTTATAAGGGTGGTGATGAAGAGGAAGAGGTCTAGGTTAACATCTGGATTTTGCCTTGGGTTGCACAGGTGGTGCCATTTGCAAAGACAGGGGATACAGAAAGCACAGCAGGCTTCAGAAATTAAAATAAGTTTAATTTTGAAAATTAAGTTGTAGGTGCTAATGGGATACCGAGAGGCTCTCTGAAGTGAGCAGTAGGTTAATTGAGTCTGAAATAAAGAAGAGATATCTGCACTGGGGTTATAGTTGTGAAGACAACTCCACTTCAGAGAAATGATCAAATCACCCAGGGGAATGTGTATGGTAAGAAAAGAGGTTCAAGATGAACTCTGGTGGACATCAACATGTATGAAATAAACAAGGGAAGAGTTCAATCCCTCAAACAAGGGATTCTGAGAATAAAAGGTTAGAGTATTGGAATCATTTCAAGGAGAAAGGATTAATTAATGTAGAGAAATTATAAGTAAGATGAGAACTGAAAATAATCCATAGGATTTTGAAGTCAGCAGTCACTGGTGATTTTAGCAGAGTTGTTTCATTTGAATAATGGTGGCAGAGAATCAATTACCATAGGTTAGTGACTACATGAGAAGTGAGAATTGGGGATGCTTGTTATTTTGAGGAGTTTAGCTGGAAAGTGAAAGAGGTAGGGTAGTGGTTGGAGTATCCAGAGGATTTCCTTTCTTTAATATAGAAATTGCTTCAGCATGTTTAGAGGCAAGATAAAGGGGCCAGTCGAGAGGGTCAGTTTGAGAATTTATAAGAAAAGAGAAAACAATAGGTGAAGTATAGCTTCAGTGGAAAGAGGGATAGAAAACATCAAAATCAAGTGGAATAAATTAGCTCTAAAAAACACAACAGTTCTTTTTGTCTCTGAATCTGGAAAAATGTGAGAGTAGATGCATGTATAAAGGAATATTTTGCTTAGTAAGAATGAACTTCTTTTTTTTAAAGAAAAAAAACCCTGTTTCTAAAAATAGAGTGCAGCCACCTGGGATGAAACCCATTTTGTTTCAGAAATGTCACCAGAAAAGGCTGACTCACTTTTTGGGCATATATTCCCTCATGGTTCTTGGGGAAGCCTACCTACGCTTTGCTGTGTTGGAGGCATGTGTACAAGTTTGCAGCAAATTGACCCTCTGAGAGGTGGGCAGATGGAAAGATGGCATGGTGGTGTGCCAAGACTCAAGGGCAGGCAGACATGCTCTGAATGTAGAAGGCAGTCTCAGGGGCCAATAGCTGCTAGAATCAAGTTATGACTAGAAATGATCAGGAGTGCTCTTTGAAGGGGGCATTGGTTTACAAGGAAGTCAATTTTGGTTGACAGAGAGACAGACAGATCAGGTGGGAATTTCTGTTTAGACCCAATGTTCTCTGTGAAATTTAAGGCAAATTGTATATAGAGAGGAGTCAGGGTCAGCAGTTGAGAACAATAGTTTTAAGAGAGTGGTGAAGCTTTAGCATATTTTTGGGGAGGATGGTGAAATTAAGAGTTGAGAAAGAGCACATCAATGGGTGGCTGAGGGCCACTCCAGCTGTTTGGAGACCATAAATTATTAGTAGCAGCCATCCCCGCCTTCGTAAAATGTCCTTAAATCTCCTTCAGCAGTGCTCAGAGGTCCAACTACAGATTCAGACAAGAGATGTCAGGATCTATCTACTTTTGGGGGTTAGCAGGACAGATATAATCAAAGCACAAAAAGGCATGGTCTGTGGGGATTATGGCAAGAGAAGTTAAATGAAATGCCAGCGTCTAGGTTAGATAGGAAAAGGGGTACATCCCTGAAAGTGGTGATGAGTTAGAGGGTCTTTAGATAATAAGGATGGATAGACAGATGGCAGGGATGTCAGAGGGATAAAGCTTTGTTACAAGTGTCAAGTAATGAGTTATATACAGCAGTGGAGAATTAAAGCAGAAGCTGCTACTACGTATGTGTTCTATAGCAAGTGAAATACAGTACACTTCCATAAGAAGTTTATCTTGAGAGCTCTTCAGAAGGAGGCAGCAGAAGAATGGAATCTGTGAATAGACTGACAGTGTAGATTAGTTTCTATGTGATGGGATCAGGGCTCCAGAGGAAAGGCTAGGGGGTCAATAGTAAAAAGAATGATGGGTGGAAGGATTCCCAGAATAGTCTAGTGAGGAGGTAAATGAAGGCAAGCTAGTCAGAGGCCTGCATTTTGGTTGGTGGCCAAAGAAAAGTGAGAGGAAAATGCGGTAGATAGACTGCTCTTGTGGCATCTAGACAGACCGAGTCCCAAGGGGCACAAGGGTCTTATGAGGTTAGCAATTTTTAGCCTCTACTTATCATTTAAAAGGAATGTCATTGGGAATTTACTAATCTCATCTCTGAAGAGATCCCTTCCTCAGGCTGTTAATGGAAAAAATGCATCCATGTTCAGTCCTTATTTTAAAAATTATTTATTTTTTATTCAAACCACTCTGACCACATTCCTACTATATATACATTAGCATTCTAGGCACAGTGTAGAACATAAAATAAAAATCCTTTATCCCTGTCTCTGAGGACCTTGTTCTCTTATCAAAGGTGTGAGAAATGTGCACAGTTTACCTCAAATCTGTGCATTTTGGAAGAAGTCTTCTTTTTCCATTAAAGTAAACTTCAAAATCTTCAGTCTTTAGCCTGTGGGCATAGTCAATGTATCCTGACACCTCCTGCCCATGAGAATTTCTGTCACGAATAAAGATCACGGACTGGTGGCACAAAAAAATAGAGAATGAAGACAGTAAATGAATAAAAGTCATTTGAGTCAATTGTATATAATAAAAGCTACAACTATTGAGTGTTACGTATGCCAGATCCTATCCTAAGTTTTTATGTTTCACCCTTACAATGAGTCTATGAGGTATGGACTATTATTTTCTCCTGATGAAGAGATTTATGAAAAGTTAACTAAGCATGAAAACAATGGACATTTACAGTAGCTTTATATAACAATATGAATAATAACTCTTAGAGGTCAGACATTGTTTTAAGTGTTTGTAATATATAATTTATTTACTTTTCCCCCAATCCTATTGTCTTTTATGAAAATGATTTGTCATCATTTTCAGATTAAAAAACAAACAAACACAAAAACAGAGAAAAAAACCTAAGGAACAGAGAGATTGAGTACCTCATTCAAGGTCTTATAGCTAGTAAGTGGATACACTCAGATTAAAACCCAGGCTCATGTGTTTGTCCTTCTAACCCCTACATTCTTTTTTTTTTCATTTGAACGCCTGTGTATTTTCTGCTATAGAAATATAAATTGGGTACCTTCTTCTCAGTACCATAAGAGAAAAAAAAAGCCTCTATGAAACTGAAATCTTTTTACAAATTAAAATTGCTTTACAAAATTAATTCCATAGGTGAAAATTATATAGCAAGTACCTAGTTCTCATTGATAGTAATTCCTTCACAAATGTCATTGAGCACATGCTACATGTCAGGCATTGCTGTAGGTGCCAAGTGATAAACAAGACAGTAGAGGTTCTAACTTCTCAGAACTTATGTTCTGGCGATGGAAGACAGACAATAGATATGAAACAAAAACAAATACTTCCAGTGAGTGGTAAATATCATAAAGCAAATAAGGAAGATGGTTGTTTAGAGGGTTGTTGATGGTGAAGGCTACTTTTGGGAATTAGAAAAAGAACTTGAGAAGGTCACACTTAAGCCAAGACTTGAAGGATGAGAAGAGGTAAGCCATGTGAAGATCTAGACTAGGAGCCTATCAGGCAAAGGGAACAGCTGGTATGAAGGCCCCAAAGTGGACAGAAGGTAACACAATGGATGAATTATAGTCTTTTCCCTATCAAGCTAATAGACATCAACCTCAAGTTCTAGGAGGGAAAAAGAAAAAGAAAAAAAAACAAAAACAAAAACCTATTGTAATTGGAAAAGCTCTTAATTTATTTATTTCCAAATCTAGATCAAAGTGTAGAATTTCCTGGCAAAGTTATCTATTTTACAAGAAGAGCCTGTAAACAACCTTACTTTTCCCCTTAGCAACCACTGGATGTTACTTATTGGAACTTTGTGTAGCCAACACAGGAAGCACTGATATGGGTTACCTTAAATAATAGAGTTTCCAAAAAGGTGAAGTTAGAAAATTTAAGGAATTCTTTTCCCTGCAGACCTGAGAAAACACATTACTAACAATACCCCAATGGAAAAATGGAAGAATAGACACACTATTTACAATTAGCTGTTATTCTGCTGATAAGCATCATCTTCCTGCTTTCTCTGGTTGTTTGGCATTGGGTGATGAGAATGCTGCACTGAGAAAGACTCTGAGACATGTTTTTGGCTCAAGGAAATGTTATGATGGATTAGCAATATTTCCCAAAGACATGGCTGGAGGAACGAGTATTCATTGTTATTCCTGTACTCAATCTTATATAGAGTCAATCCTTAGTCCTCCTCACTTCCCCCACATAGCTCCAAGTTAAATTTATATAAATTGCTCCATAATTTTAGCCTTGTTTTCTTTTTAGCTTTTATAGCACAAATTCTAAATAGATAGTAATTCAAGAGACTTCTTGAGACTCTTACACTTCTAACAAAGAGCTAGCTGGCATTGCTGTCCCTTCCCTGCTCAAACAAGACCATGAGCTATAACTACAACTATCAGTATTTCATATATTGTCCTAAAGGTGCTGGAAATCTTTATTCCATCAAGGCTGCTCCTGATGTTAGGGAAGTCATGCAAGGATAGAGAGAGGGAAAAAATGTTCCAAAATAAGTCCTCTACTTTTAAAATGGAACTCAATTAACAGAAAAAAAATAAAAATCTCCTCTCTCTCCTTCTCTCCCTATCTCTCTCTCTCTCTCTCTCTCTCTCTCTCCCTCCCTCCCTCCCTCCTTCTTTCTCTCCCTCCCTTTAAATGAGAGATGAGCCAGCCTTATTTTTCCAGCAGAATAGCATATCAGATATTGTGACTGACCTTCCTGCTAAAAACAAAAAGTCTGGATATAATCTAAAAAACAACTTGTAACATGCATTTATGCTTTGGCAAGAAAATGAGGAATACTCAGAGTCCAAAAACTAAGGGAAAGCAGAAACCCAGAAAGGAAAGCAGAGTCCTAAAGTCATCTTTGTCCTGTAGGCATTTTCCCAACCCAAGGAGTGGGGGTGGCAGGAAACAAAACCCAGCCTTCAGGTGGAGAGACTAACAGGACTTATTGCCTCTACATAAAGCTGAGAAATCAAAAACGATGAAAAAATAGCTTTGATGTGTCCAGAGAAAAGAAGAATCATTCCATAGTTATACAGCCATATCTTTCTAGTGAGCAAAATATTGAAATTTTTAGACCAAAAATAGGAGAGACTTGGCTAACAACAAACTCTTAAAGAAATTTTGCATGATGCACTTCAGGCAAAAGAAAGTGACTCCAGCTGCAAAGCCTGAGATAAAGAATAGAATGATAATCAAAGAAATTAGTAAATAAAATATTGGACTGATGAAATAATAACAATTTCTTCTGTAATAGAAAAGAACAGTATGTCTAAAGTTTTCTCAATAAACATGTGTTTGGAGAGAATGATCAGAGTTAAAGTGTTAGAATGTCGTTTTAGAATGAGGGCAGCTATCAATATATAAGTATTATATAATTTCAGAATTCATGTAAATTGTATAAATCTAGGATTACCATCAACAAATACAAAATAGTGTATGTGAAATTTAAAATATTAGAAGAAAAACATAAAATGTAAAACAGTGATCAGTCAGTAAAACAAAAGGCAAAAAAAAAAAGGAAAAACTATGGAAGAGCAGGACAAATAAATTACACTGAAATGTAATGATATTGTTATGAGCTGAATTGTATTCTCTCAGAATCCACATGTTGAAACCCTGACTCCCACTACTTCAGAGAATATACTTAGACTGAGGGCCTTTAAACAGGTAATTAAGTTAAAATGAGTCAATTAGGGTAGTCCCTAATCCAATATGACTTCTTAAAAACAGGAAATTTGAACACACACACAGAGACATTAGGGGGTTATGTACACAGGGGAAAGAAGACATGAGGACACAGGGCGAAGGGGCCATCTGCAAGCGTAGGAGAAAGGCCTCAGAAGAAACCAAATCTGCTGACACCTTGATTTATCTTAGGCTTGAGAACTGTGAGAAACTAAATTTCTGTGATTTAAGCCACCCAGTCTGTGGTATTTTGTTATGGCAGCCCTAGCAAATTAATGCAGATAGTATTGGGTTGTCAGAAAAGTCATGACATATTTTTTCTTTTTTCATTGCAAAAATGTGTCATGACTTTTCCGACAACCCAATAATAAATTAAAATAATTAAGTACAGTAATACCTGGGTTTGTGAGCATAATTCGTTCCAGAAACAAACTACTCGTATTGCAAGATATTGCTTGCTTACCACGTTAAAATGTATTAGAAATGTTTGCTCATCTTGAGGATTACTTGCAAACCAAGTTACTCGCAATCCAAGATTTTACTGTAATTACAATAGATGTAAATGGCCAAATGTTTAACTTAAAAGGCGATGGTAAAAAAAACCCAAAAAATGGAAAAGACAATGGTTATTACAATGGATACAAATATATATATACATATATATATATATATATGTATGTATATATATTTTTATATGTTTATATCATATTTTACATAGAAATTTCATAAATATATCATAAGGTTGTAAGTTAAATGATCAAAGAATGTATATATATATATAAAGTTTCTATGTAAAAAAGAGCTGTACAGGATATTAATATTAGTTGAAATGGATTTTAAGGCAAAGCATTACTAGAGATGAAGAGTAACTAGATATTGATAAAAGATTCAATTCAGAGAAAGATATAACAATCCCAAACTTTAACGAACCTTTGAAAACACAGCCTCAAAATACATAAAGCAAAAATTGATAGAACTATAAAGATAGACAAGTCATCATTACTGTCATAAATTTATCTTCTTATTAAATTCTAGATCAAATAGAATAAACACATAAATGCTATCAAATTAACATAGATTTAAAGACTTAAAAACACAAAGTTGAACACTCAGTCTTTACCTTATTTAAGTACCTAAACATGCTTACTCTTCAATGTTCATGTAGGTAAAAGGACTGATGGTCCAAAATTATGAATATTTGGTCATAATTTCTCTATTTTACATTATTACA
This sequence comes from Hipposideros armiger, assembly GCF_001890085.2. NCBI lineage: Eukaryota > Metazoa > Chordata > Mammalia > Chiroptera > Hipposideridae > Hipposideros > Hipposideros armiger. The sequence goes on from NW_017732080.1 coordinate 89,602, forward strand.
TATAATCTTCCCCGTGAGTTAAAGCCTCCTGGTTATGGAAATTTAAGTAAATTTATTTCAAATTTCACTTTTCCAGCCTTATGAGAGTTAAGTGTCTGCTCTGAGACGTTTGTGAATCCTGGGGTTTTCTGAAGCTAGAGAACTCCAAGTGAGGCCAAACTGGGTATAAGTGTGAGTCCTTCCATGTTCGTTGTATGTCCTTGGGTGGGCTGCTCAAACTCTCAATGCCTCTCTATATTCATAAGTCCTATGGCCTTAAGTAGGTTCCTGCAAAATCCAGGACATGCAGCTGGAGAGTGGGGCACCCACACTCACACCAGGCCTTTCCTATGAAGCCCATGTTCCTCACCACCACACAATGTACACATAGCCCTGGATCAATTGCTGGCCCTGCCACCTGCTTACTTTGTGACACTGATAAGTTAGTTACCCTTTTTAAAATTCAGTTTCCTTTATTATAAAATGGGCATAACAACTGCCTCTCAGGGTTGCTGTGTGAATTAAATAATACTACTTTGCTAAGCAAGGAGAGCACTCAGTAAATATTATCTATTACTCAATTTTTTTTTTACTATTACCATTGCTATTGCATTTATACAATGTTAAGAGTTTTATCAGTTCCTTAGAGATAAGGAAATGGAATAATTGTATCAAAATTCCATTGCTTAGGTGTGTATACTTATGTTTAAGTTGCAGTACATGATATTCCTTTGTTAAGTTTAATCATTCTCAGTTAAAACTTTGGGTGCATTTTGAAGTTAAAATTCAAACAATTTTTCCAAGTATTATACGGGATGAACCTAACTGACAAGAAAGTCATTATTCTGGCATCCAGAATGTGCAGAATATGTTAAGAGAACATTTTGAAGAATTATGTTTATTTCATCCTGAGTGTGACCTATTTTAGTAATTGAAAGCTTTGTTATCTGGAGCCCTCTATTGTTTCAAAAGGAATTGAAAAATGTTACAGTAATTGTTTTGCATTTCTCTAATAACTTTCTTTTTCTTTAACTATAACAGCTTCATTGAGGTATAGTTTATATAACATAAAATTCACCCCAAAGTTTTAAGTGTGATTTTTTAGTAAATTTGCAGAGCCATGCAGCACAATCCAGTTTTCGAATATTTTTATCACCCCGAAGAGATCCCTTGTACCCATTTCAATCATCCTTATTCCCACCCCCAGCCCCAAGTAACCACTAATTGACTTTTTGTCTCTATAGAGTTGTCTTTTCTGGATTTTTCATATAAATGGAATCATACAATATATGGTCTTTTTCACTCTAATAACATTTTTTATCACAGTTAATTTCCCAAAAGACACATGAAAACCATACTTTATATATTTAAGGGGTATTTTAAATGATGATGTTATGTTTGTAAAAGGAAAACTGCCAAAATGTTCATTGTTCTTAGATAAGACCCTTTAATCCTCTCTAGACAAGTCAAGGTATAACCAACACAAGTATTTCAGTAAATCAAAAGATATTCATTTGAAGCCATGAGTATTGATCTACGTTTATGTGCAACCTAAGCAGAAAACACTAGTTTTTGTGTAAGTAACAACAACAACAACAACAAAGCCCCAGAAGAACAAGTTATTGATAAATATCAAGATGTAAGTATTCTTGATGCCGAAGCAGGAGCTCGGACACCAAGGAGCACGTGAAACCTGAGATTTTAACTGAGATGGTCTGTGACCTCAAGTGTGAGACCAATATCAGTTGAAAAGACTTATGGAATGCTTAGTGAGGTCCTCATTACTTCTCATGTGTTCGTAAAAGATAAATTAAAGTACAATTTAGACCATTAATATATCATTTCGATCTTTGGCTGCTTCCCTTTTCCCAGAAGTGGATTAAAATACAAAATCATAAACTTGTTATGAGTTGACTACATGTGTTGCCTGATTTTTCTTGCCAAACATTAACGAGGAGACATAAACCTGATACATCAAAATGGGATTTTTTTCAGCAGTGAAGCCAAACTCACTTAAAAAAAAAAAAAAGTGTACTAAGCAGTATGTCGCTGCACTAAAACTGACACATCCATTTCAGGGAATAGGAGCTGTCAAACAAGCTAAGCTGTTGTCCTGCACCTCTGAGACTCAGCATGCTCCTTGATGGAAACAAATAAAGCAAGAACTCCTATCTCCTAGAATTTTAAAACTCTGCAGTGCTTTTACGAATCAGTAATTTTAGGGAGTCTTTATTTCATTTCAAAAGAGAAATAATTTTGCAAACAGAGTCTCAATTCTGACAATTGTTCTCTAACATTTCAAAAGATCTGTCATTATAAATTTCTCTGAAACAAGTTATTTTCTGAAGATTTTTATACTGATAATTAGTTTTAAAATTCTATCTCCTCTTATTCAACAGCATTTCGACACATAGATTTTCACTACTCACACAATTCTCAGGGTTACGTTTAAGGCAGCCCTTTGTCCTTCCTGCTGGAGGCCTAAGTTCAGAACCAGCACTTTTACTTCCACATCCTGTTGGCCAAAGCAAGTCGCAGGCCAGCCCAAATTCAAGGTGGGGAAAGTGACTTCTTTTGGTGGGAGGAGCAAAGTGCCATTGCAAAGGGACAAGGAAAAAGACAAAGTAGAGAACTGTGGTCATTTTTGCAATCTGTAGTTATTTACCCGAAAGAACCCAAGAGTTTTGCAGGTAGCTGACTGGCTTGTTCATTTTGCAACAATTGGAGATGTGATTTCTGAGGGGAATCATTGACTTTATTATTTTTTTCTCTCTCACTTTATATGCGACAGCCACATTTGAACTGGCTTTTCTTGCATTACCAGTGAGGTTAAGAATAATTTACAAATGTTTGGTCTCACTGTACATATCCAAAATATTCTAGAAACTTTAGTAAATAAAAATAATATTAAAAGTATAAAATAAGCTCTACATACTGGAAAGGAGAAAAGGAAATTACTGTATTTGTATGCAAGTTGATAATATATTTAGAAAATCCAAAAGAACTAACTGAAAAACTTCAAAGATAGCTCAATAAGTTGATCCAATACAAAATATCTATATAAAAAATAATAGCTTGGTTTTACACTAGCAATACCTATTAGCTGTTGTGCATCCATTCTTATTTGCATTATGTTTTTTTTAAATTATAACATTCCTCCAAATATTTTTTATAAAAAACATTTCTAAAATAATATATATATATATATATATATATATATATATAAAACTAACCAAAGAGGCTAAACTGCTAAAGTTATTACTATAAATGTACTGACATTCTAAGCAAATACCAATGGGGTATTTTTGATTACTTAAAATTTTACCTTGAAGAATAAATGGTTAATGTCATCTAAGATAATTTTGAAAAGGGGAAATAAATAGCAGAACTTGCACTATTAGATAGAAAGTTAAAACAATTAAATCTTATGTCATTGGTACAGTGATAATGGAAAATAATAACTTTAGAAACACACTCATCCATACAAATGTATATGCACATAGTATATATATTTTTCTCTAGAGTGATACTTTCTCATTTTTCTGCAACGAATATCCTCTTTCTTTAAATACACAATCCCCAAATCTTGTCTTCAGTGTACCACTCTATGACATCCACCTCCTATCTTCCTAGCTCACATACTCTGGAAGCCCCACCTCAACAACTCTTTCAGACTTTTGGAGCTGCTGGTCTGTTAAGCCACCACATGTCACTGTTTATTTAACTTGCTTTATATACTCTTTCCTCTTTATCCAGCTTTGATTTCATAGTGAAGCATCACAACTGTTCACATGCCTACCCCTTCAAATTCCTTGCACACACCCTTCTTTCACACTCATTGAAAAAGTTCCAACACTGTTTTAGCTCAATGTTTCTTTTATTCTGTTTTTGCATAGCAACAACCAAGTTTGGCTGGAGTAAAAGAAAATTATGATGGCTAGTCTCACAAATATTAATAACCATAAACTCAACTGGATCCTCTTGCATAATAATTATATATGATAGGCTCTTCCTTTCTCTCACACTCTCAGTTTTTTCATATCTTCTCTCCTGAAAGTTTAACAATACCTTTCTCACACTCAATTATTTTATCTCTGAAAATGGAAGGAATTCAGATCAGGACCATCTCATGTTCGTCCCATTAAAGATGCCTATGCATCTTCATGGGAATCAATGCTCTTCTTTCTATTCTATTGATAAGAGTTGGACCATCCAGGCTTCTCAAGGCCAGCCTCTTCTTATGTGCATTGTACCCCATTTCCTCTCTTGTTACTCTTAAAGTGTTGATTTTTTTTTGTTTTGTTTAATTTTTCACTTTCTGTAAGATCATCACTATTGACATATAAACATGGTATAATAGCTACTGGTAGAAAAAGAAGCAGCTAGTTACCATTCCAAGTTTCTGCTTCTCTTTACAATCCTCATGATCTCTTTAGCCATTACAGTCTTTTTCCTGGAGCACTCTGCTAAACAGACGTCTCTTATGTCTACGATTCTATCTTGCCAAATCCCATGGTCAATCCTCATTTTTTTATTTTATTTTCCTTGAACTCCCTGCAGCATTTGACATAATTGTTCACCTTCCTCTTTCTTGAGATTTTTTTTTTCCAATCTGGCTTCACTGACATCACATATTCCCAAGATTTTATTCTGCTTCACCAGTTTTTTTCTTTACTGTCTTCTTCTCTTTTTTCTGATCTGAGGTTTCGGAGTTCTCCAAAGCTAAAGCCTCATCTTTTCTTTAGCTACATTCACTCACCAGTTATCTTATATAGTTTCATGGCTTTAAGTATCAGTTTTTACTCCTTCGTGAACTTCAGACTCATGTGGATAGTTTTTCTCGAAACCTTTGGCTCCGGCCTTGAGGTTTCCCTTGAATTTCAGCATTGTATGCATTACTGTCTCCTACATCATTCTAACTGGATGTAATCCAGGTATCTTGGTTTATAAAACCATATCATCATTCTATAAATCCACGTTTAATTATGCTTCCTACAACAGCAAATAGCTTCACCACCAAAGTGTAGAAGCCTCTGTATTAACTTTACTTTCTCTTTCGTTTTCCACATCTAATCAGTCACCAAATCCTGTTGGTTTTACCTTGAAGATCTATCTCAAACCACGCCTTTGATTTTTATGACCATCACCAACATCTTATTTCAAACCTCATTATCTCTCTGCTGATGTATCATGACTACTCTCCTCAACACCCTTTACTCCAGCCATCTGCAAAAGTATCACAGAATTTCCTCTCTGAAACAGAAATCTGAATATGTTTCTCCTTGTTGTATTAGCCCGTTGGTGTTCTGAAGTACAACATCTTTAGTATTCTAGACAGCCCACAATCTGATGCCAAACTGCCATTCCAGGGCCACTCTCACCTCCCCCTTTTAGGAAACCCCTTTTGCGCAAGATGTTTATGTTTAAGTTCATATTTACAATTTATTTGTATTCAGTAATGTATTCATATGTTTTCTAAGACTTAAATACTACCTCAATGCATATTAAGAAATATAGTTTTACCTTTATTCCTCCCTAATCGTGAAACCTGTTCCTCAGAAAAACCTCATTGAACTATTTTAGCTCTTTCTAAATAACATTAATACTGATATTTCTTAATTTTTTTAACTTTTAACTTCAAAAGATTGCTTTAGCTCCCTCCACCCCTCCCCCTGGAATAAAGCAATATTATAGTTTTAGGTTAAGTGATTATGCAGTGTTTGCAATTTTAGTACCATTTAAACATTAGCCACCAGCTGAGCCATAGAATCAGTGAGGTCAAAGTATTGATTCCTTCAGATATGAAATCATTTCCTTTCTCCAACAATTTTTCATTTTCTAAGAGGTTAATTGCCTTGGGTTTCCACTCCCTTCAGTTTTCTATGTACCTATCACTAACCCACTCCAAAACTATCCCTATCTTCTCAATGCATTCATAATCCTCTGGTTTTTATTTTTCTTGGAGACACACCCTTGGGAGAACACTTCTTTTACCTGTACTTGATTATTTCTAGGCTCCCACCAGAATTAACCATCATTTTGGGGAATTCTCTATACCATCATCTGGGGAATTTTCTGTTTCTCACCTGAACTCCCATACCACTTTTTAAAATATTTCCATTTTTGCACTTACTACTTTCTATTGTAGTGTTTTACGTCATTGCAGACTGGAGACCGTATCTTTATCTAACTTTGTATCTTTAGTTTCTCTTGGTTCAAGGCAGGTGTGTAACTGACATGGTTTTGGAATTGAGGTGATGAAACAAAGTCCAACAAGATAACCTGCATGGTGCTATTTATTTAATCATGTTTCACAGAAAGTGTCACCATGAAACAGAATAATAGTGCTAAATGTTAACTTTTAGTTAATGCTTATGTGCCAAGATTTCCTCTCATTCAATCCTAACACAAATTCCACAATATACGTACCATTATTAATCTTATTTATAGATAAGAAATCAAAAGTAAGAGGAGGTGCTAGGGCCTGGGCTCATATGGTCAGTGTGTCAGTCAGAATTTAAACAGTAAACAATGAAAACAGTTGTCTATTTACACAGGGATTGAGAGATGTCACATAGGATCACCACAAGGAATATTGCATGAAGCCGGGGATACTGGTATTGAAACGGACACCATCCTTGCCACCAGCCTCCCTCTTTGTCCTCCAAGTGGGAGAGTTTATCAGAACCCAAAAAGGAGAAAGAAATATATATATTTAGAACATCCTGGAGAAGAGGAGAGACCTTATGTAAAAGGACATAGACGGTTGTAGGTAATCCCACAGAAGAAGGACCAAGGAAATAAATACCTTCCTGCTGGAGCCTCAAATTGGACAAATCTAACGAGGGCCAGAGACCTGATACCAAGCATGTACTCCCATAGAAGCAGCCTCCTTAGGTAGAGAATAGGGTGGAGAAGAAAGGAAAAGTGTCTGAAATAGCAAAACAAAGGTACTCGGAGAAGTTAGTGATTATGTTTGCATTTCTACCCAAGCATTTGGCTATAAGGCCTCTGCTCTTAATACTATACTATGCATTTAGGGTGGCAGACAGGAAGGGAGGTTCTGTGTTTGGTTCAGATTCCAAAAACAAAGTGATTCTTATAAACAAAGGGGTTTTTATTTTATTTTCACCATCCACATTAGTAGGACATCCCTCTTGTAGAGAGGACATAATTGATTAGGAGAATAAGAGATAATCTTGGAACCTACCAGATAAATGACTGTGATATCGCACAGACATTCTCATTAGCAAGAGAAGAGGCACTCAGAACTTTGTAGAGTTATTGGTTTGGATCAAAGGGCTTTGGCCACAAGCAGAGACTAAAAAAAATCAGAAATAAGAGAGGCTGAAAGAATGTGGTCATCCCAGTGGGATAACTGTATCCTGAGACACACAGTAGAGCATGTGACCAAGCTAAGATAGAGTCTCATCAATTAAGACTAACTATGGATTAGAAATACTTCCTTAGTGAGAAGAAACTATAAAATGATACCTGAATTCACTATCCAGGCTTTATAATTCATTGAATCTGAATATTGTTCTCATTATAGATGGACTCTGTCAAGATAAAAAAAAAATCCTTTCATTGTCTCCATACAATTCTGAGTTAAAAAATTAAAAAAAAACCCTCCTCTATATGTTTTAATATAGGCTTCTGAATGGAGTAAATCCTATTATGCTTTAAAAGGGCCCATTCAAATGAGAGACCAGTGTGTACTGGGTGCTGTCCTAGGTGCTAGAGATCTTATACTGAACAAACCAAGACCCTGACTGACCTCATGGAGTTCACAGTCTATTGAAGAAGACAAACAACTTCTAAATCTGGAAATCTGGAATGAACCTTCTCTCCTTTACCATCTGAGCATTTTATCTCCCTTTGAAACTCCTCTTCCTGGAGGATTTTGTGGACCAATCCTCCCTCACCCATGCAGCGTCCCCACAGGACCTATTTCTTAGCTCTTCCCTAAACTAGCACACTGTATTTTATTGGTCGGTCTCTTGACAGCTTTGACCCCTATTAGCTGATGAGCTGCTTGTGATCAGGGAAGCTATCACCTTTGTTCCTCCAGAGTCAAGCTTCATGCCCGGCACAGAGAAGACATGTAATAATGCTTGTTAATCACATGCATAAATAAACAAAGGAAAAGAGAATAAAAACATCTTCTATCCACTTCCCGTAAGTTAACCTTGAAATAGGCATGAGTCATCTGTATGCTTGATGGTGAGAGTATATCGGTCACAGTTTATTGATAATCTTCTATGTGACAGGGGCTTTACTTGTATTTCTACTAAGTAATTTAGGTATTTCTATTCACATTTTTTCAATCACATAAGAAAAATGTTAAATACTTTGCCCAAGTTCCCACAGCTAGTTAGTGGCCGAGCTGGTGCTTTGAATGAAGGTTTACTAACTCAAGTCTTTGCTTCCTCCAACATACTTGCATGCATTCCAGTAAGCATGGAAGAATGTCTCAAATTAGTTGGAAATTGTTGTTATGATAAGGAGCACATTTTCTAGAAGGATGTCCTCAACCCTGTGTATAAACTAGGAACATAGTACTATTATGAAAACTCACACTACTATACTTCCCCTTCTATACAAGATTGTGCATGGTCTAAAGAAATGACTCAAATTATTATTTCATTTTCCTTGCTTAATCACTGGGGGTTTACACTTGGGTTTAGGGCACCATTTTTTCTTTAACCTATAGATAAAATATCAAGCTCCTTATTTTGGTTGATAAAATAAACTTTTAAAACCTTGTAATCTAATGTAAAGATCAAAGTAAGTAACTATTTTCCCATGGCCTGAAATAGACCTTTAAAATGTTTGGGTTTAGAAAAAAAAAAGAACTTAAAAATAATATCAACACATCTGAATTTACAAATAACCTGTGGTTGTTTGAGGCTGAGGGAGGCACAATGGGAGAACTTTGATGTTCTTACAATGGATCAGCATATTACTTGCTTATTCAAGTTAATCCACATTTTATGAGAAAACTCTCAAGTTAAAAACGATGAGATGTGCTGAACTCTTTTTGTTACAGCTTGCCAGTGTTTATATGGACACCTAGTAGCATGTTTACTTCAATAATTACTGCATAAACCACAAGATATTAAGTAAATCATGAGATTTCATTAAGAACACTATTCAGAATTCATATATATCATGTCTACTTTACAAAAAAGTAAAAAAAAATAAGCTTTAAGAATAAAGATGGACAATCAAAATAGATATGTCTCAATATGTTTATAATCCATATAACATAATATATACAATAAATTTTTAATTTACTTATTGCTATCAACATCTACTAGAATGTATGCCTACCAGAGGATACAGACTTTCTCCTGTTCACTAGTATATTCCCAGGGTTTGAACGTGTATGACACATACTATGTACTCAATAAATATGGTTGAATAAATAAAGGAATGGCTAATTAAATTAAGGAAATTAGGCACGAGAGAAATTCATGCTGATTGCCGTATATTTTTGCTTAAGTTATTGTGGGGGTTGTATTGAGGGGCATAGACAATGCAAACAAGAGTGGGAAAAAATAAATATGGTTCTGAGGAATGGCATAGTATTACAAAAATAAAGAATGTTCAGATACAGCAATGTAAAAAAAAAAAGTTGTAGTCTGGAATTGCTCAAAGGACATAGGAAAAATCTCAAAGAATTTAGAGATGTCTTTGTGTTTTCTGGGACCAGTTATCCCCAAATGACACTGCCTGGAAGTGAGACCCTTCTGGTGGAAAGTAGGGTCTATCCAGGGGTTGAATAAGTGTCCCATCTTTCCCTCCACCAGTCAGAAAGAGAGGTGATGGTGCCCGCCCGGCAATCGGTGAGCAAATGAACAAAGGAAGACTGTGAGGTATTACCTGGAAGGTAAAATTCAGGGTGATCATGTGGGGTGTTAAAAGAGTTATGTAAAAGAGCACTGCTGCAAACATAGCAGAGTCCTAAACATTCTTATTCAGTGCTGAATAAATTTCAGAGATATGGAAAGGGGAGTAGGTGGAGACCAGCTCACTATTAAAGGGGGATTTCAGGCCATTCATTCATTCTTCATTTAATAGATAGTCATCCAGAGCCCATGAGCAAGTCACTGTTCTAGACTGATGATAAATGGTGAATAAGATAATGTCCCTGCTCTCAATAGATTGCTTTACAGTGAAGAAAGAAGCATCATAAATATGTAAACAAATAATTACAGGTATAGATATTGCGCTGTGAGAAAAGCACAAAAAAAGTTGATATTAATTGGAAAGAACCTAGCTACTAGAGAGAAGATTGGATCAGGTCTCTCTGAAAAGGAAATGTTTTAATTTCAACTTGAATAATGAGAAAGCAATGGGAAAATGCAAGAGAAGAACATTCCAGGCAGAAAGTACAATGGCCCTCATACAGAAAATAGCTTGGCTTGTGCCAGAAGTAGAAAGAAGGTCTATATGACTGGATATAGTGATAGCAGGGAAGGGGTAGAAAAAGGAATGACATAATATAAATTTTGGAATTAGGTAGGAGTCAAGTCAAGGAGAAAGCTCTAAGAATGGCTTTTAATTTTATTTAAATACAATAGGGAGTCACTGAGTAGTTTTATGTAAGAGTGCTATGGTCAGATTTTTAATTTAAAAACATCACTGGAGAATATGAAAAGTCTACTGGAGAAGATAGTGTGCTGTGATAAGAACAGAAGATAGAACAGGAGAGATGACTGAGATGTATAAACAGGGTGAAGATTTTTCCCTAATCCTTCAGGATTGGAGGACTGCTGTAAGCAATATGAGCACAATAGACATAAATTCTACTTATTCATGTTTTAGGCAGTATGCTGGCATTTAACTTACATAATGGTGAAAGAAGTGGTAGCAAGATTGGATTTAGCAGGAATACCCCAGACCCTTAAACCTTATCCACTACCTATTCCTGCAAAGGGTCTGAAGGAAATGAAAACTTAAGACTAGTGAACATTCATGGCTACTTGGAGGTTTTATGGGCAATGCCTGGCGGCAAAGCATAAACACTTAGGCTGAATCACGTGAAGGGACAACTGCATTTAGGTGCCCAAGGCAACCCTAAGTCTAAGATTATAGCTCAGTAAAAGGCCTCCTCTTCCCACATACCATTATAGCTCACACCCATGCCTTGGCTATTATAAGTAATATCTAATGTTTATTGAATGATCAAACTGGGTCATGCATTGTGCTAAACACTGTACATGCATTATTTTATCTGACACCCACAATGAACTTACTAAGCAAGCACTTATCACCTCCATTTTACTGGTTAGAAAACTGTGACTTACGTAATTTCCCAAAGTTACAGCTATACGCAACAGAGCTGGAATTAGAAGCCCAATGTGTCTGAGCCCACTTTCTTCACCATTATATTCTACTGCCACTCTACCGTCCTGATAGTGAGGAATGGCTAGAGAGATCAGCCAGTGATCTGAGAAAGAAAAGAGGTGTTCTCCATTCCTCAATGTCTAGGGTGGAACTGGTAAATAATCTGGCCAAGTTCACCCATATAGGATTAGAACTCAGAAACTGGAATATTGCCCAACAATATGCTGCAGCCTCTTCTCACCTATATGTAATGTGTTGTTTCTGTCTGGAGAAAGATGCAGGCAAAGACCCCCAGCTATCCCCCATCCAGCAGCCATCTTCCTTATACCATCCCCAGAAGTGATGAGTCAGGGTCCAGGACATGTGTCTGGCAGAGGTGCTAGGGGCATGCAGTCTCTTTTCCTTGTTTGCACACTAAAACTGGGGTGAATGGATTAGGCTAGTTTTCTCTTGGCCTTAGAAAGAAATTCTGGCTTGTCTTCTTGCCAAGACCTTCTTATTAGACTGATAAACAAAGACTGAGAAGAGGGTTTGGGTGAAAAGAACATAAGAAGCCCTCTCAATCTATTTCAAGTGTCTTTGATCACTTAAGGCCAAAATTTGGTACAGACAAAAAGGCACCCTTCATGTGGTTTAGCTTAGCTCATCATGGGTCTACTTTGGGATTTGGGGCAAAACTTCATTTTAAAAGAGGTTACCCATTTGCTTCATTTGGTTTATTGTCTTAGGATCCTTCCCATTGGGGAAGGTTGTTGTCATATAAGTTTCACTTGTCTGGGGATCAAATATAATTTTTTGGATTTAGATCAAAATACTATACTACTATTAGTACTACTACTATTATTAGATCAAAACACTACTACTTTTATTAGATCAAAATAATACTACTTTAGATATAATTTACATCACCTAGTATGATTTTATAATTTATTTTTGTTAATTTTTAAAAATTTTATTAAATTTATTAGGGTGACATTGGTTAGTAAAATTATATAGGTTTCAAGTGTACATTTCTATAATACATCATCTATCTATTGCATTGTGTGTTCACCACCCAGAGTCAGTTCTTCTTCCATCACCAGGTATTTGACCCCCGTTTCCCTCTTCTACCACACCCTCTTCCCCCCTTTCCCTCTAGTAACCACTAAACTGTTGTCTGTGTCTATGAGTTTTTTTTTTCATTTGTTTGTCTTGCTCCTTTATTGCTTTCAGTTTTATGTCCCACATATGAGTGAAGTCATGTAGCTCTTGACTTTTTCCATCTGACTTATTTCCCTTGGCATGATAATCTCAAGATCCATCCATGTTGTCGCAAATGGCAGTATTTCATCTCTTCTTATGGCGGAATAGTACTCTGCTGTGTATATATAGCACATCTTTTTTATCCAGTCATCTGTCAAAAACACTGGTTGTTTCCATCTCTTGGCCACCATAAATAAAGCTGCAATGAACATAGGGGTACATATATCTTCATGGATAAATGTTTTCAGATATTTTGGGTAGATACCCAGGAAAGGGATTGTTGGGTCATATGGTAATTCTATTCTTAATTTTTTGAGGAACCTCCATACTGTTTTCCATAGCAGCTGTACCAATTTACATTCCTACCAGCTGTGTATGAGGGTGTCTTTTTCTCCACAGCCTCTCCAATACTTGTTATTACTTGTGATGTTGATAATAGCCATTCTAACAGATGTGAGATGGTATCTCATTGTGGTTTTGATTTGCATTTCCCTAATAGCTAGTGAAGTTGAGCATTTTTTCATATGAGGTAGGACAATTAAGTTCGTGAACTCATCTAGAAAAAGTGCTACATACCTCATTGCTGAAGATCACTATGGCACCTTCGAATTAGTCCCCTTGGGAAGCTATGCACCAACACCAGCACCTAGTCCACCCTTCAAATCAATTTTGGAACTTTTTCTGGAATGACCATCAGAGCTGTTGTTGTATTACCCTTGATGTCCTGAACGTCATCAAAATGTCTTCCTTTAAATATTTCCTTTTACTTTGGGTAAAGAAAGAAGTTGTTGGGGATCAGATCAAGTGAGTAGGGAGCGTGTTCCAACACAGTTTTTTGTTTAGTGGCTAAAAACTCCCTCAAAGACAGTGCTGTGTGAGCTGGTGCATTGTCGTGATGCCTAATTGTTGGTGAAAAGTTCAGGTCGTCTAACTTTTTCATGCAGCCTTTTCAGCACTTCCAAATAGTAAACTTGGTTAACTGTTTGTCCAGTTGGTACAAATTCATAATGACTATTCCGTCTGATATAAAAAAAGGTTAGCAACATCGTTGCAACAAGCTCACTAACTTAATTGTCAGAATTTGGGTATCCGTTAACCATTTGTATGTCTTCTTGGAGAGGTGTAATTTTTCAATTACTTACTTGGTTTCTAAAAATCTTGTTAAAGGACCCAATTGTGACAGAAATTGCTGAGGCTCGTGTGGATCTGTCTACTCTTCTGGGCAGCATAGCAATGCAGTCAGGGACTATGTTGGAACATTAATTTGGGAGTTTGTAATATCTTCACAGGAACCTTTGTGTGGTCACTCTGAGCATTAGTATTTTCAAGATCAGTGGTCGAGAGGTTATTTCCTCCTAGACAGGGGGAATTTATGACCTTTATTGCCAGTGAGTCCACAAAATTAAGGCTAATTGAACAGTGAGGCTTCAGTTAAGATGTTTACTTCAGTTAGAGACAATGCATTAATTCCTATGCCATGCTACAGAATAAAATCAGCACTGGTTAGCAGCACAATTATTCAACATATATTTATAAAGTGTTTATTGCTATTGTGTGAATAAGATACCATTCTTGCCCTCAAAATTTCTACATTTTAATGTACAATTACATATTTATCCTTCTTGACAATGTTTAGTTGTCATGAATGGCAGTTGGGTATAGGGGAAAGAGTCTAGAATGGGTGGAAGTGAAAATATTAGGGCCTATGCTCTGCAATCAGTCAGCTATATGACCAGAGATATACAACTTAAGCTCTTTGTGACTCAATTTACTCATCTGTAAAAGGAAGGTGGAGGGATTCAGTAGACATCTGAATCTAAAAATCTAAGAGACAAACACATTTTTTGAGGCTATTTTTGTTTGGTGTTTTATAAAAATTCTGGAATAACTTGTGTGCTTAATAAATATTAAATAAAAAAAGATCATCTTAATTCTCATCTTCCTTTGCTCATAAGTCTAGAGGATTTTTAAATAACTCAAAACTCTTAGGTGTCATGCTAGGAAAAAAGAAAATCAAAACAAACTTTGAGGATAAGTATTACATAAAAAGATCTTCCCTTAATCCTAAACTCTCTGGAATCAAAAACATGCAGGATGTGGTTTTAGGGTAATGTGCAAATACAAAATTGTGATCTCAAGCTTAAAAATACAATAAATGTGTGTTTATTTTTGTTATCTGCCCATTCAAAATACCTTTGTTCTTAACCATGATAATTATGCCCAAATAAGCCAGTAGCATTTATCTTTAAGACAAAAACACCAACTTGTCTACTTATATCAATGTCAATTTTAAATATCAAGTCATCCAAGTCCTTTCTGCTTGTATGATTTTTGAAGCATTTTTAAAGCCCATCAAAATGGTAAACATTTTTGATAGACATGGCTATAGAAGTAGTTAATGCTATAGCTTACTAATGAATGAAAATTAGAACATAACATACACCATCAAGTCCAAGTTACATATTTTGATTATAAGAAACATCAATTTGAATGTGGATCAAATTTGAAATGTCAAATTTGTGAATTTTTCATGAAAATATACTTATTAACATCAACAAAGCAAACAGATGAATCAATAAATATTTTAAATTTTCCTGAGTTAAGCTCCTAAAAACAATGAGCCTTTGCATAAGGGTTTTCACAAAAATTATCTCATTTGGAACTCACAACAATCCTGTAAGGCAGCTTTGTCATCTGGGGAGTGGGAACAACAATAACAGTTCAGTTACATTAGGCTTCAGAGTGGGCTTGCTTTTTCCTCACTAGGGCCTTGATAATTTCTCAGATGTTTCCCAGAAACTTCAAGATCTCAGCAGCAAGGAAGGGAAATGAGTTGCTCTATCTAGTGTAGCTCTGTAAAGCAAAGAGGGGCTTTTATTACCTTGAAACACATTCAGGGGGATTTTTTTTAAATGGGAAATCCCCAGAGAATATCTTTTAAAGACCATTTATCTCCTTGGGGATTTTTAAGGGAGAAGGCAATTTTAAGATGACCATGAACACAAATTTGGTTTTTAAAAGGAATTTACCTTTTTAAAGTGAATTGTTTTCTATTTTTTTATTTTACCCACAGTATAGCCCAGAGGTGTATATAGGAAAAACACTGCTATAGTGGCCATTTTTCAGATGAGGAAATAGAGCAATGGCTGAGGTGACTTGACTTGCCTAGAGTTAGTATGCTGGTGAAGGCCTAAACGAGTGTGAGGCAGGTCTCCAGATTTTTTCAATCCCTTAAAATTTCCATTAGGCCACACAGCCTTTTTGTACTCACGAATTCAGCAGTACAAGAGACAGTATTTCTTTTCCTAAGTATGATGCAAGAAACATATTGTTAAGCATTTTTGAGGATATTCTTTGCTGTTCTAGATTATGACTTGTCATTTTCTCAGTTATTGCTTACTGGGGAACTAACGATAAAGGATGTGATACTGTTGACCAATCAACAAAGGGACTCTAATTACCTTCAATGGGAGTCATATGATAAGTACAAAAGGAGTATGCAGCAACATAACATATTTCATTTGCCTCCAGGTAGTTTGCAATTCATGTGGAAAAAAAATGCTTATCTACATAAAAATCAATGAATAATTCAAGGCAGTTCATATGTACCAAATGAACAATATACCAAATAAGCAGTTTAAGTCTTTGAAAGAAGACTTTGGTTGGGACGATCAGGATAGACTCATTGGGAGACGGGAATTTAATGGGTGTTGACATATGGGGGTGAAGTTGAGACAAGCAGAAGTGTCCACATACCTAAAAAAATCAGCCCTTACGAGTCCATTAATTTTCTGTGATGAGTAGGCAACATGAATAGTCATGATTGATGAGTAGCCAATATGTTAAAATAATACCATGAATTAATAGCTTGGTGAAAATGGAATTTAAAGAACTACAAAAAGAATTAAAGGAAAAATGTTTGCTACCTCTAATTTTAGCTTTTTCCCCTCCTGAAACAGGCACTGATAAAACCAATCTCACCACCTCAGAATGTTAATTTTTACAAATATGATAATTCTCATCACTCATCTCAAAAGAGATCATCTAATAAGTTACTAAACAATACATTTTTAAATAGTACTATTAAAAATTATATGTACCTACAATGAACTACATAAGAAAGAGAAATTAAGTAAACAACCCCATTTACAATTGCATCAAAAAGAATAAAATACCTGGGAATGCATTTAACCAAGGAGGTGAAAGGCCTATACACTGAAAACTATGAGACACTAATGATAGAAATTGAAGACACACATAAACTGAAAAATATTTCATGCTAATGGATCGGAAAAATTAATATTGTTAAATTGTCCATATTACCCAAAACAATCTACAGATTCAATGCAATCTCTATCAAAATTCCAATGTCATTTTTCACAGACATAGAAAAAATCAATCCTAAAACTTATATGGAACCACAAAAGACTGACTAGCCAAAGCAATCTTGAGAAAGAACAAAGCTGGTGGCATTACACTTTGATTTCAAACTATAATACAAAGATATAGTAACCAAGACAGTATGCTATTGGTGTAAAAACAGACACACAAGCAATAGTGAGCCCAGAAATAATCCCACGCATATCTGGTGATTTAATCTATAACAAAGGAAGCAAGAAGATACAATGAGGAAAGGATAGTCTCTCTCATGAATGGTCAACCACATGCAAAAGAATGAAATTGGACCCCTATCTTACACCATACACAAAAATAAACTCAAAATGAATTAAAGAACTGAATGCAAGACCTGAAACCATAATATTTGTAGAAGAAAATATATGGGGGTTAAGCTCCTTGACTGTGGTCTTGGCAGTGATTTTTTTGGACGTGAGTCTAAAATCAAAGGCAACAAAAGCAAAAATAAACAAGTGGGACTACATCAAACTAAAAAGCTTTTGCACAGCAAAGGAAACCATCAACACAATGAAAAGGCAATCAAATGAAAATAATGGAGAAAATATCTGCAAATCATATAGTACCTGATTAGGGGTTAGTATTCAAAATATATAAAGACCTCATACAACTCAATAGAAAAAAAGTTTAAAAAACAGGCAGAGGAACAGAATAAACATTTTCCCAAAGGTATACAAGTGGCCAATAGTACTTGAAAAACTGCTCTGCATCACTAATCATCAGGGAAATGCAAATCAAAACAATGGGATATCATCCCATACCTGTTAGAATGGCTATCATCAAAAGGACAAGAGATAGTGTTGGCAAGGATGCAAGAAAAGGGAACCCCTGTGCACAGCTGGTGGGAATGTAAATTGGTTCAGCTACTATGGAGTTAAAACAGTATGGAGTCAGTTTAAAAAATTAAAAATACAACTATAATATGATCCAGTAATTTCACTTCTGGGCATGTATCTGAAGGAAACAAAATCACTATTTTAAAAAGACATTTGCACTCCCATGTTCACGCAGCATTATTCACAATAGCCAAGATGTGGAAACAACCTAAGTGTCCAATGGTAGATGAATGGATTTAAAAAAAATGTGATACACACATGTAGATATATATTTATTATTATTATACAGACACAAAAAGGAAATCCTGCAATTTGCGACACCATGGATGAAACTTGAGGGCATTATACTAAATGAAATAAGTCAGACAGAGAAGAAAAATACTGTCTGATCTCACTAATATGTAGAACTTAAAACAAAACAAAACAAAACAAACAAACAAAACTCATAGAAACAGAGGACAGATTGGTGGTTGCCAGAGGCAGAGGTTTGGGGGTGGGCAAAATGGGTGAAGGGAGTCAAAAGGTACAAACTTCCAATTTTAAGATAAACAAGGGGAAGTAATGTATAGATATGGTGACTATAGTTCAAAAAATTATGTATCCCTAATTTAGGAAAAACAATAATTCCAGCCTAAAACTACCCTAGCTAACAATAATTCTCAAAATAGTCGAAAGCCTAGAATTGTATTTAGCAACATTATACAAAGAAAATAGTTGGATGAGTAATGCTTTAAATGGGAACTTTAAAAAAACTGAGTAACTTTAGAAAATACAGTTAAGATAAAAAATCAAAAAGGCTGTTCTGTTTTCTAAAAGCGATATGAAATATTAAAACTTTCTATATCATCAAAATTAGGCATAGAACTAGAAAAATGATAGCAACTATGGTAGCCATAATGGTCCTCCCAAACGATGTTCACATCTTAATCCCTAGAGCCTGTAAATATGTCATTTTACATGGAAAAAGGACTCTGAATTTGTGATTCATGCTAAGAATTCAGAGATGGAGAGATTATCCTGGATTGTCTGGATCAGCCCAATATAATCGTAAGGGTCCTTAAAAGACGGAAACAGTTACCAGCTGTGATCACAGAGGGGGATGTGACTACTGAAGATCGAATCGGTGCAACATTGCTGCATTGAGTACAAAGAAGGGGGCCAAGAGCCAAGGAATGTGGACAACCTCTAAAAGCCAGAAAAGGCAAAGAAACTGATTCCCTCCATGAGTCTACTCAGGAGGGAACTCAGCCCTGCTGACAATTTGATTTTAGCCTGATAGACCCAAGTCAGATTTCTGAGCTACAGAACTATAAGATAACACATTCTGTTGTTTAAGCTTTTAACTTTGTTGTAATTTGTTATAAGGAGCATAGAAAACAATACAGCAAGAAATATAGCTTACTTTACTTTTATATTAGAAGGAGTTACTCAAATATGAGTTACAGCCAGGAATTTAGAAGAATCACATGCTATAATTAATTATGCATAGGCTTGTGCAAAAGTGCTGAGCCAATGAAAGAATTGAAATAGTTAATGAATGAAGTAAATAGGCCCAGTCATTGAGATACAGAAATGTTAATGTCAGTACTAGGCATGTAGGTGTATATGTAAGTAAAATGAGGAAAATGAGTAGGTTATGTCAGGCAGTCATACAAAGATATCATACAATGGACTTTTTACCCATCTCCTTCAGGTTCCTAAAAGGATGTGAGTCTTAATGACACTGAAGGATGAGAGGTATTTTACCCAAAAAGGAATTAAACCTGGTATATTTGTTTCCTATAACTGCTGTGAAAATTACCACAGATTTGGTGGCTTAAAGCAACAGAAGTTGACTCTCCCTTAGTTCTGGTGGCTGGAAGTCCCAGACAGGGTGTGGCAGGTCTGCACTCCCTCTGCAGGCACTAGGGGGGAGAATCCATCCATTCTTTGTCTCTTCCAGGTTCTTGTGGCTGCATCACTCCAATCTCTGCCTCCATCTTCATATGGCCTTCTTTGCGTGTGTCTTATTTTCCCTGTCTTCTAACACTTGTAATGGCATTGAGGCACCACCTGAATAATCCAGGACGATGTTTTCATTTCAAGACCCTAAAATCTACAAAAACCTTATACTATAAGGTAACGTTCACAGGTTCCAGGGATTAGGACCGGATGGTTTGAGGGCCACCATTCAGCCCACTATAGTTGATTCCTGCAATGCTGGTAATAATCCCATTTTTGTGTTTTAATCTGGGTGCTATTCTCAGGTGTATTTAGTTTAAAAAATATGTCCAGACTTACTGAAAAAGAATCTGCATTTTAACAAGATTCCCCAGGTGAGTATGAGGTTTTAAAATTTGAGAAGCACTGCTGAAGAAACATTTAAAGGTCATAACTTGTCATAACTCCATGAGTGATTGGATGAGGTGACTGCCAGTGAGGAAAGTAAGAAGTGAAAGTGGCAAGGCAGCATATAAGACTTTATCAAAAATTGTATAATTTAAAGAAATAAAGTTTTAATTTACAGGAACAAAAATTTTTACTTCCTATGAACAAATTTCCAGAACAAGAGAAGAATGGCAGAGATATGTGGAGTCCGTTTGTCATGCGTCTCTGAAATTATTCTCTGTAGGTGTCTGTCCATTGTCCAGACATGCACGTTTCTCCTGCATCCAAACACTGCTGACATGCTTCAGGCTCATCCAGAACATTCCACAAAGTTTTGTTCCTGCTACATGTGAAATTTGGTCAGATATGCTCTGTGAATCAACTACAAAATTAGTAATAATTTGTTAGTCCAATATAATGGGCATGAAATCGTTGCACCTATATTCTGAGTATTTGCGTTTCTTCCTCTGTCACAGCAAGCCCAAACAGGAACTCGACTATTTGGCAGGCAAGTGGCACAGACAGATCGGACAATCTTTGTGAAAATTCTTCTAGTCATAAAATTCAGAGCTTTCCAAACACTTTGGCCTTGCACAAAGTATTAGCAGTTGTGGCAATGACAATAATATAAGGATCCTAACAATTATCAAGGGCTTATTCGGTGCCAAGCACTCTCTCCTAAAGAGCTTTATTGGCTCAAGTAACCCTTACAACAACCAAGAGGTAGGAGGCACTTCACTGATGAGGAGAGTACGGCCTTCCTTGCATGCCTGGTGCACGGTCATCTTTCTCAGGAAGTCTCTATCTCACTTGGTATCATCCACTGCCTCTAATCACATGTGAATATGAGAAATACTCAACAGTTCATCCATTCAGTATGTATTTATGGAGTGCTAGGTAATGTGAGTGACCTGGGAAATACATACACTTTGAGGAAAAGCAAAGACAAAACAAAAACAAACAAACAAACAAAAAGAAATAGAGCATTCTGCTTCTCTAGATGCACACACAGCAAACAGCAATTACTTCCCGTCTGAAATAAGGAAAGGAGCTTTACCTGTTTCCTCCTCTTGACCTGTGGCTCTAACTTGTGAACCTATACTTCCATCTACTCTGTAAGGTGCCTTGATTTGGGACATCCTCAGCCAGCTTTCATTTCTTACTTTAGCCTGGGCCAAAAATTAATTCCTGGGTATCACTGAGAAGGTTGAAGCTTGTATATCATGGTAGGAGTAATGGCAATGCTAAAGAAACCAAATGTTATTTCGTATCTACAAAGGAAGTTTTTCCTGTGTTAGAACAGGCATACTCTGGTAGACAGGTTGCCATGCAGGGCAAGTTCCACTGTTTTCTTGCATTTGAAATGTTATATTCATTAAAATATCTCCAATAATCAAGCAGTCATACCTACTGGGGGAGAATCAGGATGGATGTATGAAATATAGAGAAAACCCCCCTAAAATATTTTTAATCAATGCCATGCATTTCCTTATTAAGTTATTAGAGTTGCCAAGTGGCAATAAAATTGTTTCATTTATGTTTTGCTTCCTCTCCTTCCCCTCCTGATTTCCTAAAAGTTCCTGCCTTACACATTGTGTGGCTCATAGTAAATTCAGTACATATTTCTTTCCCACTCACAGAACTGTTGATGGTGTTATGAAATAACAATGAAGCAGGTAGTTGGAGAGGACAAGATAAGTATTAGGGAGGCCTCGTGGGTTCTAAGTTCCCAAATAAACATGTGTTGATTTAAACGATCAATATGCAATATATTTTTAGGTTCAAAAACATTAATGTACTTGTCTTCAGTACAACACTCTGAAATTAAAATGATAGTACTTCATAAAACAGTTTACGGGCTTGTAAATTGTGCCTTTTATTATCCAAAATATTTGACCCACTTTTGGTTACTATGTTTAGTAAATACTGCAAAATCTGCTTTGCATAATCACATGCTAATTGAGTGAAGGAAAATATTGTTAAAGTATATGGTCAAGAAAACATAATTACTGAAAACTCACAAATGTTAAAATGTAATACTCCCAGTTATAAATATTTTGCATTTATACTTTCTTATACTTGGATTAGAAGATCAAAAAAGCAAAACAAATCAAAAGTAAAAGAGCAACACTAGGTTTTATTTTTTTTAAATCAGAATATTTTTAAACTAGGTATCTCTAAATGGTAACAATTATGTCAAATTTCTTAAATCATTTGAGACATACTATCTTCTTGCTTCTAATGTGAATGTAAAGTGGCAATATTTATACTGGAATCCCTGATAAAAACATATACTTAATTATTACAATTGATAATTCTGTAATACAAAACATTCTCTAAGTGGGACCTCAACTTTTGTGATAACAAACATTGCTGCTTTGGAAATGAATTTTAAAATCATCTACTAATTTACTTAAACAGTCAAGATTAAAATTAACAACCTTAAATCTTTACATTTTAAATTAAAGCCAAATTATGAAAAATTAGAACTTTAAATTTACTTTAAAATATAATATTTTTGTAAATTGTATAAACCTTTTTTGTCACCAATTGCCACAGTCTTTATCACTTTTTCTTCTCTGAACCTAATTATCAATGGTGTTATCTTTGGTGAATACATGTCTTGCTTTCCTTTTATTTACCAATGTGTTTTAAGTTATTTTAGTCAACAAATGTACATGTACCATTTTGAGTAATGGACATGTTTTCCAATGTGATGTAATAGGAAATAGTAAAACGAGACTTAATTTAGAACTTAAAAATTCCCTTGGGGTATAATTACTGACTCTCAGAATTGGCACTGTGTTGCACATCATAGACCACAGTATGAATTGTGCCTCTCGGAGTTGTACAGTGCACATCCTGCATCACTGTACATGACAGCCGTATGTAATAGACACATGGAATGCCAGCTCCAGGGGACACTTAAAGTCCATGAGCATTAAACAACAAATATTTTGGAGTATCAAAGGAGTAAAAATCCATTTAGATGGTGCTCATGGTTCTGACACAGAAAAAACAAATCTCACATGTGTTCTGTGGAAGCCTTATTTGGAAACAGCTCCTGTAACCTTGCCAAGGAACAGATTTATTATGGGTGGGCATAGTATAGTCGTGACATGCAAAATTGTTTGGAACACCGTTAACGAGTACCAGTTCCTGCTGATTCAAGGATTTGTGTTCTCTCTTTCACACAATAGTGACTGTTTCGGGAATAATAAGATACCAAGTATTTGTTTTTAAAAAGTTAACAAGAAGGAACAGAAAATTATTGGATGCTACAATGGTATGTCCTTAATGGATAGTATCAGTGTTACACATTTGTAAGACTAATGGCATAGCTTTTATTATTATACTATCTCTATAATATGAATGCAAATAAATATCACCTAGTAACAGTTGTAAAAAAATTACTGTAGTTAACAGTTACTTGGGAAGTCCGTTAAAGTGCAGTTCCACACTCCCAGCGATTCTGATTTAGAAGTATGGGAAGGGGTCTAGAATTTATACTTTGATAAGTACGTACTCCCATGGAAGGAGAGCTGACTCTGAGTGGTGAACATACAATGTGATAGATAGATGAGGTATTACAGAATTGTACTCTTGAAACCTATGTAACTTTACTAACCATTGTCACCCCAATAAACTTTAATTTTAAAAAGTACGTACTCCTGAATTCCTAATGCCAGCAGTCTTGCACTCCCATTTTGAAAAACACTGCCATAAACAGGCATTTTTGAGAAAGTTGAGAAAAATACAGATACCTCTTCATATATTTACTACATGGGGTGAAGTCCAGATATGCCTAGATTTTTTAAATTCTACAGGTGATTCGGATTTACAATTAGGCTGAGAAACATTGGTAAACAGAATTAACTTCTTTTTGCTGTTGATTGTTAATAGTTGCCTATTTAACTTAAGAAACATAGTAAAACTTCTTTCACTATTTAGATCATGAAACTAACAAATTTAAAGCATTTTAAAAACCTTTTCATTATCTTGGTCCGCTTCCCCAACACATCCTCTCCCCTTTTGCTTCAGTGAACAGCCATATCCTCTGCCCTGTTGAAGAGACCGTTCAGGGAGTGCTGAAGCGCATGGGTTTGGGAGTAAACAGTCCTTGATTGCAGCCCCATTTCTGCTACTTCCTATCCATGCAAAACTGGACATGTTCCCCAGCATTTCTACAACACTAAATACCTTGCAGATTATTGTGCAAATTAGATGGTTTGTGTAAAGCACTGAATTCAATCCCTGGGCCATGAATAGCCTTTTTATTTATTTGTTTTTCACATAGTATCTTTCCATTTATTTATGTCTTCTTTAATTTCTTTCATCAAATGTCTTCTTTTTCAATTCCAGTTGACATTCAATATTTTTATATGAGTTGCAGGTGTACAGCATAGTGGTTAGACATTTATGTAATTTATTATTTCCACTACTCATATAAGACGAATCACTCAGTATTTGTCTTTCTGTGACTGTCTTATTTCACTTAGCATAATGTCTTCAAGATTCATCCATGTTATAACATATGTCCGATTTTCCGTCCTTTTTAAGAATAATATTCCATTATATGTATATATACAGAGAGCCCTTGTACACTTGGTGCCTAGATCCTCTAACTAATATTTTTGCAAGAGACTCTATTCAAATATTAATTCTATAACTTAGCTGGGTAACCTTGAGCAAGTTACTTAACCTCTTTGAACCCTAGTTTCCTTATCTAGAAAAGGGGGCTCATGATAGCATTTTATGCATTGCTGCAAAGGTTAAAGGATATAATCTCTGCAGAATACTTAACCCATTGCCAGGCACAAGACAGATATAGGCAGTCAATGCAAGCTATAGAAATTGGTATTTGTTGAATAAATGAATGAATGAATGAATGCATAATAAAGTTTCTGAATCTTCTAAAGGATCTTTACTAGTTACAATATATTTTAGCTGTTGGATACAGAACTGTGGTGTCTCTATTTAAGGATAAGCAATTGGAAGAATATGAGCACAGAAATTTTTTTAAATAGCTGAACCAATGTACTTATATATTTACTATTTTAACTGTTCTGGTTACATACAGTGAAAGAAGGTCTCCAGTATATCCCTTGGATTTCTTTCACAGAAACAATAAATAGACAATATGGGGGAAATGCTATAGTTTCTGATTTATTAACATATATTAGGGACTACTGGCTATACTGAGTCTCAGTTGTCTGTTGCAGCCAAGGGGAGAGGTGTGGGAGGCAGGGGAAGGGCCATACCACGGTGAAGCAGGAAATGGAGGGGCATTGGAACAATCTTGCCAACACAAACTGAGGCTAAGACCCTTGCTGTCTCCAGGTTCCATTCCCGTCCCTGAGGAGTCCAAGGGCATGTGTTTAGGGTTAGGGCAAGGGAGAAGGTGCTAAGTGGGTCCAGGTGGAATTTCTTTAAGGCACGTTGGCTTTTCTCCAGCTTCAGGTCTTGCTCACATACTTGCTACAGCTGCATTGCTGCTTAAACCACAGCTGGTGCGTTCTCTCTTGTCCAAGAATGGTTTGGACTATTCCTAAGGCTTGATGTAAGTGATTTTAAATACTATCGGAAAGATGTACTTTGCTAATGAGAAAAAAATGAGACAAAACCAAAAGGTTTCAATATGCTAGAGTCTCTAAACAATTTTAGAGATAGTACCCACGTCTTTAGTCATTTTTCTTACAGAAGGTTACTGTATCATTGACAGATTCAGAAGGAAGACATGCACAAGATAGGCTGTACAATAATCTAGATAGAAAGAGCGTTGTATTAGAGGTTTGAAATCCGGCTTCCATGCTAAATTTGACTTCATCTTATGTGGACCTTGGTTATGTTATGCGACACCTTTGGGTTCAATTTTTTCTATTATGCTCTCTCATAGATCTTACCCAGTTCAAAAATATTATAAGTGAATTGAATCTTAGGTTTTTGAAGCTACACAGTTATTGAAATCAGCTTTCTTTTATTTCTTCTGTCATGAATAAACATTAATCAGAAATATTGAGTGTACTGAATATTTAAAATACCAAGCAGCACCCTTAAAGATGTTAATTATTATATTTGAATATATTTTAAAAAGCTACTTTCATAACATGATAAATGTTATTATATATATCTATATATACCTAGATATATATTCCTATTGATCCATTACCAACTTAAATCCTATTTTCTGAATTATTTAGAAAAATATTTCAAACTTGAATTCATGGAAGAAAAAAAAAAAGACCTTTGTTGTAAATTCCAAGAAACCCAGTTCTGAAAAGTGTTTCACATGTTAGTGAAGGCTTTTCAGGTTACTTGAATGCACCTGCTTGATCAGAGCTCTGCGAAGTATTTTCATTGGCAAAAATGTAATTTATGAATAAATAAAAAGTTGGATCCTGAGAAACTGGAATAATAAGCTCCATGCCTTCAAGGCTTTGTGCAAAGGCTTGCATGCAGTTTCTACCAAGAACTTCTGCAAAATTAATTTCAGCAAGTCCAAGTGCCTGAGCTACAAGGGGATGACTGCATACAGAGGCCTTTTCACACATTGCTCCCCACAGTCAGCGGTTCTTTTCTATTAGCTCTCTTGGCAGTCCAGCAGGCCCTCAGGAGGGTCCTTGGTAAACTTCTTTTAGTGTGTGTGTGTGTGTGTGTGTGTGTGTGTGTGTGTGTGTGTGCGCGCCTGAGCCAGTGGATGGCTACCCATCCTCCCCCAGTCAAAATGTTTCCCCTTGGATGAACAATCCTGCACTGTGAGTGTTCTGCAGGTGTCTTTGGGTGTCAGCTGGCCTCTGTTTATTATTGGTGTGCTGTGTACAGGGAGGCCGAGGCAGCCATCAGTAACAACTCTCTGCAAATGGGTCAAGGAAATGAAAATAAAGCCTGTGCAGCAGGAACTTTTAGGGTCTGGGGTTTTGCTAGCACACTCTGCCCGAGTTCCTCTTTAGGTGCTACTTTAAAATTGCTACTTGTTTGCCTTGGACCAGACTTCACATGGAGGGCCTGTGAGAGATATGTGAAGTGGGGACCGGCTGGGAGCAGGTGTGCTGCCTTTCCCGTGTAGCTTTTACCAGAAGAACACATCCTCGGCTTGCTTCTGAGGCACTTCTCTTTTTCAGAAGTTTGTTTGTATAATTTGTTTTCCAAAAATGGGGGCCGAGGGGTTACTATTAAAGGAATTAGGGATCATTCGCATGATTTGGAATTATTTTGTTTTTTCAAATCTATTACTCATAGTTGAATAAAAGGAAACAAACATCTTTTAAAATTGGAAAACTTTTCCTCCACAACTTACATTTTCAGTGACCCAAGAATAAGAATTGGAGCTTTCTTATCAAGACCGCCCTGTGCTGGATTTCCAAATGCCATTTAATCCAAGGGAACGCCACTGATTTACTTACTAGGCCGACTCATAGTTAAGTCTGTCAAGTTTAATACCTTAATTACGTTATTCAAAACCCATTTCTGCTGAAGGAAGTGCTAATTGATAGCAGTTACTTAGCACAATTGTTTTGTGCTCCATCAGCTCTTTGACCATCTAAGCCATCTTCCCCTGTGACGGCCCTAATAACTATGCTGGGAAACTTTTAACTGGTACTCAGTGATTAAAAATGTTCTCTCCGCCCAATGACTTATATTACTCAAAATGACAGCTTACATAATTTGAGAAGTTGCTATTTATTATATTCATGAAATCCGTAAGCAGTCATACACATCGTCATTTATTCCTTTATTCACGGACTCAGCGAGCGCTGGGTGAACCAACAAGGTGTGCTAGGGAACGTGGCAGGCAAGGCAGTGACACACAGAGAATAGTGATGCCCTTGCAGCCCCCTGTCCACCCACTGTCCTCACTTATAGCAACTGGAGGAACCCTTTTATAGCATGAGTCACATCACTTCCTCCCTCTGCTTGAAACTGCTATAGTCACCTCTCAGGCTAGCCCCTTACTCCCTCCCAACCCGCATGCCCCACCCCACCTCCGCCCTGGCTCTGCTCCAGCAATAATGGCCGTCTAGCTGTTCCTCAAATACACAGAGCATCGGCCCCTGACTTCCTGATCTACAAATTGTAGTTGCATAATTCTCTATTATTTCCATGGTATTTCTCTCCTGGTCTGATTCTGTTCTCATTAGCCTCAGGCTTTGGTCTCATCTCTTGTTTATTTTAAGTTTCATGAGGGCAGATGTTTTTGCTGTTTCATTTCTCATGTAGCTCCTGTGTTTAGAACAGTCCTTCATATAGTAGAAATTCAATAAACATTTGTTCGATGATAGAATGAAAGCATTACTACTTGGTCTTTAGTCTAATTAGAGAGACATGTGAATAAATATCGTAATGTATCACCATACATCATTATAGTGTTATAGTACAACATGTTATAGGGTTCATATACCTATTTGTATCTTTTAAAATGTAAATTTACTAAGATATAGATCTACATGATATTAAAGACATGTTTAGAAGTCAAGGAAAGCACTATTTGTGTCAAGCTTTCTTATATTTCTAATATTTCCTGTGGCTACTGTGATGTAGCTCTTTTCATCTGTAATTCTCTTATCATTTCTCAAACTGTCAAGAGATCAACAAAGAAAATGCAACGAAAAAGAAAGAAGGAAA
>NW_017732080.1:118507-122907 GCF_001890085.2 Hipposideros armiger
AAGGAAGGAAGGAAGGAAGGAAGGAAGGAAGGAAGGGGCTGTTTTATAAGAACTTTCAGCGGGTTCTCAACTTTGCCTAGAATTTTGCCATTAATCTTAGGAAAATGCCTGAGGCTTTGACTATCCATGAGAATGGAGCCTTTTTAAAGGTCTATAAATAGTAGGAGCATGATGTTGACAACATTGTGGTATTTGTTTTTTGTCAGTTTTATATTAAGATAATCATAGTACTTAAGCTAAAAGCTTTTTTTGGATTTTATGAGTTGGGATGTTTCCCAATGGGCTGTTTCAGTTTAGGTAAATAGAAAAGAAATGATTAAGGTCAGTGTTCATAGAGAACATTCTTACAGCCTGGAAATGAATAATTCTATTGCTTCCATACTTATTGAGATAAGTTCTACAATTTCCTTCTCCACACCAGTTAGCTGTGGTTTTGTTTGTTTGCTTTGTTTTGTTTTTCTTTTTCTTTTTTACTTGTCTAGAAATCAGGTTAATCTTGACCACCAATCTGGCTTATCTGACCTAAAAAACTTACCTATTTCCTGTGGGCATGGTTAGCTCTTTCGTATACCTTTTGTCTGAGTTCCTTTCTCTCAATAGTCTCCAAAGCCTACCAGTTAATTTGATCTCTTTCTTCACCTAATATACTTTTAACACTCCTAACTAGACATCCTAGGTCACCTGCACTCCCCTGATGAGGCAGTGTTTTTCTACGGAGCCTGTTCTAAAAACCTCCAGTGACTTTTCTGAAGCCGAAAGACAGTTCCTTTTTACACTCAGAACTCTTTATTGCGCACTTGAAGCCCTCATAAATCCTACATAGCTTCTTCTCCTAGCTGAGGATTGACTGTTCAGATGTTAACCACTTTCAGCTTTCTCTTGTCACATATTAAATCAATTTCCTATACATGACTTCCTAATATACCTAAATCAAAGAAAATCACATTCCTCGAGTTCTCCTTACATTGCACATGTTCATCAATTCTGCCAAGCAGCCATCTGTCTCACTCTAAGTTACATGTATACTTTCCAAACTTAGCTGAGAACACTGAAGTTAGCATATTTTCCTTCCCCTCACAGGCCATTTCCTGTTGAAAGAGAACTCTCATTTGACCTCGCTTCAATGTGCTTCAGTAATTTAGGTCTTTTCTTTTTCTTTTAAGATTTTTAGTCAGTGACTTTTATTTAATTCAATTAAAATTATACCATGATGACTTCATAAGCTAAATTTAAAAGGGTGGGTAATAGGACCACATTTCAAAATAGGCAATGTGAAGCCTGAGGGAGGGGAACAGGCAGAGAGAGGGGACATTTATCGGCCACCATTTGTCAGGACAGTATATAATCCTGTTTGGTTTGGTGGATGGAGCAGGCTTTTTATGGGTGGTACATTTCCCAAACCTAAACTGGGAACTATTAAGTCATTTTTTTAATATAATAATAATATATATTTAAGGTGTACAGCATGATGATTTCACACACACACACACACACACACACACACACACACAAACACACAGTGAAATGATTAATACAGTCAAGCTAATTAACATATAATCCCCTCACATATATTTATTTTTTTTGTGATGACAGCACCTGAAGTCTACTTTCTTAGCATATCCAGTATTATTAGAGTACTATTAACTATAGTCATAGTGCCTATACATTAGATCCCTAAACTTATTTATCCTACATAACTTCAACTTTGTACCCTTTGGCCAACATCTCCCCATTCCCTCCACCTCACTCCTGCTTCTATGATTTTTGGTTTTTTATTTTTGTTTGTTTTTTTTTAGATATCACATATAAATGAGATCATACAATATTTGTCTTTCTCTGGCTTATAATTTAGTTGTTTCTGATTCTATGCTTACTGTTTGGGGGACTGTAAAATCATTTTTAGGTAAATGGTATATTTCTATGGTCCTAGGTGACATTTTAATGTGGCAACTCACTATTTTTAGTTCTTTGTGTCAAACTGTTATCAAAGCTGTTTAAATCTCTATAGTGATAGCTCTTTTGGATCTGTTTATTCTAATTTCAGCAAATTATTGAACATCTAGATTTCCTTCTCTTCTTCCCTCCCTCCTTCCCTTCCTCCCTCCCTCTCTCTCTCTCTTTCTTTCTTTCTTTCTCTCTCTCTTTCTTTCTTTCTTTCTCTCTTTCTTTCTTTCTTTCTTTCTTTCTCTCTTTCTTTCTTTCTTCTTTTTCTTTTTTTTTGGTGGGTGAAGGGAATTTGATAAAACAGTTCCTTATGCCCTCTTGAAAGAATGTAGAAGAATCTAATGAAATGTTAAAGAGAAGAATAATGAAGCATGTGTGTCTGAAGTTTACTATTGTACAAATAGCCAAGATGTTGTCACATTGAACAATGGAACCAAATATAATATAATAGACCTAAGCACATACAAATAATTTAGTATATAAAAGAGTAGTGTTTCAAAGCAGTTGTGAAAAGACTGTTTATTTAATAAAAGCTCTTTTAGCTTTTATTTTAAAAAGCTATAATATTTGGCAAACAAAAGAAAAGTTTAAAAATAGTTACTTTCTAAAATGGAAATATATCGCATGTAGATTAAATCTGAATAATATATAATAGGAAAACTGTGAAAGCACTAGAAGAAAATAATGGCAGCTGAAGAAAGTTGAGATGGTGGTGAAACATACTGAGCATACCACCAAAGCCATATTTAGGAAAACTGCTCCATCATTAAAAGTTCTTTTTAAACCTTGATTTTTAAAACATAGATAAAATTAAGATGTAAAGAAAAGTAGGGGACAAAATATAAATCTACCCACGAAAATGTTTTTGAACAAGAAATAATCCTAATTACATACTAAATACAAGATTTGTCCTATATGTAAATCACTGATGGTCCCTGTTCTCATAAAGTTTCCAGTCTAGAGGGATTAAACAAATTTTTATTTTATTAAACAAATATCTACATAGATGAATGTACAGTTAGATTTGATAATAAAATCTGTGGAGAAAAATTCCATGATGGTGTAAGAAATAATACCAAGGGAATCTAATTTATGTTTTGGGGTCTAGAAGACCACATGAAGGTAGTTGCATTTGTAATGTAATTTTAGTATATTCATTTCATATCATAAAACAAATTAATTTTAATTTATTCATATATTCATACTTATAAAATATATAGGCTATAAGCATTTCCATGTCAATTATATTATTATTTATTTATCAGCTTTATATTAATATACTATGTATTATATTCTTAAAATATAGAGAACTCTTGAATTTAATAAGAAAACTAAATTAAACCTGAATTTTAAAAAATGGTCCAGCAAATGCCTATGTAGCTCACCAAAGAAATTCACAAATAACCAATAAAGATGAAAAATATTCAATCTCACTTGTTATGAAAAAAATGCAATTTGAAACAAGATATATTTTCATGGCTTAATAAAATATATCTTCCAAATATAATGTGTGCTCTCAAACATGTCTGGTTGCCACGTTAGTGCAATCTTTCCATAGGGAAATTAAGCGGTAAGAGCCTTAAATTCAGGCATGCCCCTTGCCCCAGAGAAGTGTGTCCTAAGGAAATTATCATGAGTCGGCTCTAACATGTACGAAGATATTTTCTGCAAAATCGTTTTAATAGCTGAATTTTTTCAATTATAAATCCATAAGTAAATATACAGTGCATTCTTTCACTATAGATGGGTTATGGGATGGAGTGCCAGAGCATCCATTACACTAATGGTTTCCTGTTGAAAATTATATGGTATCTGCACAGAGTTTTCAAGGTTCTGGACAGAGTTATCAAGGGTCTACAGCAGCGGTTCTCAACCTGTGGGTCGCGATCCCTTTGGGGGTCGAACGATCCTTTCACAGGGGTCGCCGGCTACTCGTATGTGGGTGTATCTGCATGTGAGCCTGGAGATGGATAGAGGAGCGGTGTCTCGGTTCCTAAGACCATCGAAAATATGTGTTTTCCGATGGTCTTAGGCGACCCCTGTGAAAGGTTGAGAACCACTGGTCTACAGTCTTATTCTTCTCCTGAATTTATCAATTTCTCCCTTGATGAGAACAAAAGGAATGGATTCACATTTACACAATTCATAAAAGAGTGATATACATATCAAAACTATTAATTTTCACTGAGATAGATAGCTGACATGAGGACCAAAATATTGTCTTGGCTGGGCCGGCTGAGTGGCGTGATGGTTAAGAACTCGCTTGGGATGCCAGAGGGCCCTGGTTCGGATCCCACATATGAGGGCCAGTGAACACTGCCCTCCACAACTAAAATGCTGAACAACAGCTCAACCTGGAGCTGGGCTGCCCTGAGTCGCCGGTGACGGCGTAGGCTGCAGCCCCTGTGGCAGTGGGTTGCCATGGGCTACCGTATGTAGCCAGCAGCCAGCGTGAG
>NW_017732080.1:123007-152388 GCF_001890085.2 Hipposideros armiger
TGAAGCAACGTCCTCCACAACTAGACTGAAGAACAAAACGACAGCAACTTGTCTGTTCCCCTTCCCCAATCTCCCAGCACTGTTCTCATCCCCCAATTCCCCAATAAAAATCTTTAAAAAAAAAAATATTGTCTTGGCTGACAATACTGTTTCTACTAAGTTGGAAAAATAGTCTCCTTGTGAAACCAAAATGATACCAGAAGGTTTCTTAGTTTGTATTGTGTCAGGAAAAAAGTGATGGTATTAAAAGATACCTGCTTTCAAATTCAGATAGTCCCATTATACCACTTTCTATATTAGAAAGATTCATTTTCCTTTACTGTTGAAGACAGATTAATAAAGTCTTTCTTCTCAATTTTTTTCCAGACTTATTCTAGAGTTTACATTTTATTTTACCTTTCTTAAGAGTTTATATGTTGACTCTAAATTTGGAAAAATCTTATCTACAGCCATTTACAAATCACGTGTTGGGTGAGTTGCTCTTGGGAAAATTTCACATGTATTTTATATGAATTATTATTCAAAGAGAGTGTCTTTTTTTTTAAACCTCATTCTCAAATTCTGATGTACTTTACTAATTCATCAACTTTACACATTGCTTTGTAGAAATGGTTTGTCAAATAGGAGTTTTATGATTACATATGTAATTTTTTCTGAGTTAAAAAATGCCTCCCCAATTGTACCTGCCAGCGGACACAATAAAAGCAGCTCAAGTGTGGCCTCCACCTCAATACGTCCTCTCTGCCTTCCAAACCTCACACATTGCATTCTCCTTTTAGGAAGCTAGCTAGGTCCCACACAGAACCCAAGGGGTAGAGGAGTTGGAGAAATACAGACTTTCCAAGTCTCTGGCACGCAAATAGGGCATTGCAACAAAGAAGTTGAAACCAGAGTTGAGAGAGGAAATCTGCATTTGCACATCATATTTTTCATTTCCAAATTTTTATTTCTTTTAAAGTAGCCTAACTTTATTTTACAGATGCACCATCTTCTGAACTTTACATACATTAAATGCCCATTTTAAAGTTTTTCTCTATTTTCACTATTAACTTTCTGATGGCTAATTCTTCTGTTTGTTGAGTTTGGCACTTCTCTTTGACTACTGGTTTTCATGAAATGTTTAGAAAGTTTGGTTTATTTGTTTATAGGAGTACATGATAAGTCCAGTTTGCCTTTGGCAAACATTGGGGCTCATTGCCTCGGCTGACTTCTTGTGACGTGTGCATATGTACAGAATATGCATCCATTTTAGACTTATGGGTGGCGTGTCTTCTGGAATATCTGTAAATGTCTGTGTCAGGATTTTCAATGCAGACTTTATCCTAGGAGCAAATCTTGTTTCTCAGTCGTTTCCCCCTGGACTGTCCCTTATGGAGATAAGAGGTTACCTCAGGCTTCATCCTGCTTATTTTTCTAGCATCAGTATTCACTTGGGAGTTCCTCTCAAGCACACTGTTTACTTTGTAAAGAAAGGAAACCAAGATTTTTTAACCTTTATTTAAAATTAATAGCTGAAAACAAGTAAAAACAACTAATTTTGCTAAATACTCCAAGGGAGTATTTTAAGTCACATACTCAGAGCTTAAACTAGTTGGAGACATTAAAACTACTCCCAGATTACAAAGACTCTTAGAAAAAAAAAATCATAGGAACACAAAACTCACTGGGGAGTTGATTTCTTGCATATTTTTCTATGGAATGTGTGTTCTGGCTCAAGTATTCTCCTCTCATTGAAACTATCTAAAGACCTTCAAAATCCACTATAAACATGGAAAAACACCTCTTATGGGTTTACTAATGACATGATGACACTCATGTCCATCTGTGTTTGATACCAAGTGCCAACATAAGTACATTTTGAGAGCATGGAATAAGCACGTGCTTTTAACAAGTTTGAGAGGTTGCTGAGGAACACACGGAGTTGTCTGAACAAACATTTTAAAGGAAAGGACATCATTAGCGCTCTTGTTTAAGGGAAGTGATGACGTGTAATAGAGTTCAACCTGTTCAAATACACTTGACAAATCTTTGAACAGTAATGTTCTACTTAGAGTTTTGGGAGAGAGCAGTGACAGAAGACAGGACACAGAAGAAAAATAACTGCACTAAACAAAACTCTCTAGTACTTTTGAGAGGTATCTAACATAAGCAATCACAGCAGATTGGAATATGTCAAATAAGGTACACTAACTTTTAAAAACATAATTTGTTAATTTAGAAAAGAGAAAATAAACAGGAGCGAATGCAGCCTATCTTTGTTTAGCAATAACAATAAATCCAGACAAACTGATCAAACGGATTTCACAATTAGCTAAGAGCTTTTCAAATACTTCTTTAAATTTGCTGGGTTGTTTTTTCCTTTTTTGGGGGGAGGAATTATGTCAAAGTTCTGGCTGCCTTGAGTTTGGTCTTAAATCTATACTATACTTCTGGCAATGATTTTATGGTGCTATTTTCATTTGTTTGTCTTATAACACTTATGGCTACTCATATAGTATATTTCCCCCAAAAAATAGATGTTTAAATGAACTCCAGTTTTCTAAACTTCTGAATTCTATTTGAATTAAATCAAGGTCGTGATTCATGTAAATTCTGTCTCTTTTGGTACAGATGTTGTTGATGAGCCATTATTTTATTCACAAGGCCAGAAGGCTTATGATTCGGACAACATACCTACTTCCGATAAATATATTTGAAGAAACAAAAGAAGATGTCCTTTCTGTAAATATACAGAGAGAATTACTTTGCCCCTTTGTTTACTATCTTATATATAAAACATTTCTTGATTTTTACAAAAAATCTTTGAAGAATTTAGTATTAAATATAGTTTTAAGAATAAACTCCTAAATTCCAGAAAAATTCCTTTGTTAATGGAAATCTACTTTTCATAAATCTAGTTGTTGAGTGATACAAAATTGCTTCTCAATTTATTATGCCAAAGACCCAAAATAATCATTTTTGTCATATGTTTAATTATATTCTAAACTTTGATGATATAACTTATTTCTGTATGCTATTAAGTAGATTTTAATTAAGTACATAAGTTTTTTACATGCAAACTGTATTTGTGTATAGAGGCAAAAAAAGCATTTTATATGTCTGCTGGACATTATAATTAATATGTGATGATAGATTTTCACATTATTCTCATATTATGAAGTGTTCAGTTAAAATATTTTAAAGTTTGAAGGCAGCACATTTTCCCCCTGTAATTAAACATTTTCTGAATGTATTAATAGAATGCATGTGAAATGTCAATAATGTCTTACAGCCCTGTCCACAGATTTCAGTGAGTATGCCTATACATATATTAGTGATGTCTTTAGATTCAAATATGAAATAGGAAGTCAACATACATTGTAATAAGTAACGCAACAATTTCAGCCATATTTTAGCCAGTCTTTATGATAAAGCGATCTGGAATTTATTTATGCAAATTATGATCAATAAAAGTATTTCCTCCATAGCCATTCCATTTTTAATATGAATGCTTTATTTTTCCTAGGTAAGAGTAGGTGGTTTAACAAATGCTAAGTAAATAAATGCTATAGATGCAAGCTACTTTTTGTGACAGATTTTAATGTTTCCACCAGTTTTTAGAGCTTCCTTCTTCAGTTTAAGTGTTATCTCATCTGGGAAGCTTTCCTTGCTCAAGCCCAGAATAAGGGAAAGGAGTCCCTTATGTAAGTGTAATATATCTGCATACAAACCTCCATCAAAACACTTCTACTTTAAAAGTGTCAGTGCATCCACCCACCTCTGCAGTCTCATGGGAGGTAGGGACTATGTCCGCAGAGAAGCTTCTGGCACATAAAAGATGATCAATAAATGTTGAAGAAAAAAAAAATCAAGGTAACCAAAAAACAGTTCATTTTAGCTATGACTCATTGGTCAATGTATCTCACTGGGTATAGATGATAGACATATACTCTTCACCATTTTCACAAGCTTAATTTTTGGAATTTTGGAGTGTAAGACTGTATTACTCTCTCTTTAAAAAGGGACTTCATCTGCCACTGTTGAAAGCTGTGGGCTGCTATTACAGTCCCTTTTCACATAACCCTTTTGTTTTTCAGCTACTTCAAATAATGCAATTTTATATATTTATTGCCCCCCATAATCCTGCTTTATTCCACATTTGTTCAATTCCCTGATGCTTTCCAAATTTCTGGCTCTGCGTTTTGTTGTGCTTTTACATCTGCTGTCCTCTCTGTCCATTTCTGGCTCTGGGCCTTCAGTTTACACCAAGTTTAACCTCTCGAATCTGAAGTGCCAGATGCCTTAGCTTCAATCTTTGAAGTTCTTTACAACTGGCTCTCCAGCAACGCAGTTTCTCAACACTGCCCTTTCAACACAAAGCGGATGCAACTGACCCAGTGTTTGTAGGTCACTTCTCTGAGTGACCACAAATTTGTGAGTCAGTCATCTGTGGTACAGGGTACAGTCTGTAGCTGCAAAACCACCAGGCCATGAGAAGATCAAACCAGGGGCCTAGCCATGCTCCCTGAAGCACTAATGATTAACAACTCAGTGAAACAGTCACCAGTACATCCTTCATATTAACTAGATGGCAAATTTGGGTCAAGTGTTTTTAAGCATGCAAACGTTTTCATCTAATAAATGAAAAATTTCTTGAAAAACAAACTATTGTCATAGCTAATCACAATTTATACAATTCAGTCATGTTTTAAAGAATAGCTACACTATGATGGCCATATATTATATATAATATGTGTATTTGTTTTGGGTATATATTATTTCTTTGCAATTGATGTTGGATACATATACTTCTGGCTATCAATGTGATATGATAGCACTGTATATTTTAAATATGCAATTTATATTCTAACAATATCTTGGTAAAAAATGACTGGAATTTAAGGGAGTTGTTTTTATGGCAGGTTTTTCTATACTAAAGAGAACCACATTATTCATAAAGTTCAGAGGCAATTTGGATCAATCAGCTAAGATTTATCATAGCCTACAGAATTGAAATTACTCTGTGGGTATAAAACTGTGGGGGGTTCAGTTTTCATCCTTACATAGTCTACAGTCCTGCTGTAGAGCCAAGACATATGCCTGTGAAAGGGCAATAAGGTAAGACAAGACAGGAACCAAATGAGTGGCGCAGGTAGCTGGTTTCAGTGAAGGTTCAGAGAAGGGAGAGTTGGTGTCAGGCTGGGATGATGTAATCAGTGAAGGTATCTCCACATAGGTGGGAACTGAACCGAAACTTGAAAGACAAATAGCATAATGCTCACATATTCGTTTCCTGAGGCTGCCACAACAAATTACTACCAGCTAGGTGGCTTAAAACAACAGGAGTTTATTCTCTCACATTTCTGAAGGCCAGAAGCTCAAAATCAAGGGGTGGGCAGAGTTGGCTCCTTCTGGAGGCTCTAAGTGAGAAACCGCCCCATGCTTCTCTCCTGGCTTGCGGTGTGTGGCAATCCTTAGCGCTCCTTGGCTGTAAGCACATCCCTCGAATCTCTGCCTGTCTCCACTGGCCTTCTTCTCTGGGTCTCTCTGGGTCCTCTATTTTTCTTAGAAGGATGCCAATCAATGGATTTAGGGCTGACGGTAAATCCGGGGTAATATCATCTCAAGATTCTTAACTAATTATATCTATAAAGCCACTATTTCCAAATAAGGTCACATTCTAAGGTTCAGGATGAATGTGAACTTTGGGAGGGACACTGTTCAATCCACATTAGATGGGTCAGATAATGCTCACAGAGGCAAATTACTCTGATTAAATCCCTTCCAGGACTGGGTAGGTAACCCTAAAAAATGTAAAGATCAGGTCAGCTGAGTGGCACGATGGTTAAGAGCTGGTTTAGGATGCCAGAGGGCCCCGGTTCGGATCCTACATATGAGGGCCAGTGACACTGCCCTCCACAGCTAAGATGCTAAACAACAGCTCAACCTGGAGCTGGGCTGTCGTGAGTTGCCAGCAATGGCGTAGGCTGCAGCCCCTGCTGCAGTGGGTTGCCATGGGCTACCGTGTGTAGCCAGAAGCCAGCGTGAGTGGCCAGCAGCCGCCGTGAGCGGCCGTCCAGAAGCTGGTGACTGATGTTCCTCGCCCAGGAAGAGCGCAATGATGGTGCCAACTTGGGCCAGTGAAGCAACGTCCTCCACAACTAGACTGAAGAACAAAACGACAGCAACTTGTCTGTTCCCCTTCCCCCAATTCCCCAGCGCTGTTCCCATGCCCCCAATTCCCCAATAAAAATCTTAAAAACAAACAAACAAAAACAAACAAAAAATGTAAAGATCATGTTTTTAGACAGCAAGATAGTCTAAAAAAATATGAAAACTCAAAAAATAATTAAAATATGGCTTGCCAGATAATACACTTCTGGAGGAAAGATTCAGCTAAAGGATACAGTGTGTATCCTCCAATGAACAAAAACAACAATAAAGCAGCTGTCAATTTTGAGCCCTTACTATGGGCCAGGCACTGTCAAAGTTTATTATGAACATGTTAAATTTTCATCAAAACCCTAAAATAAGGGTGCAATTATTAGACTCACTTTATAGAAGAAGATATGGAGCCATTGAGATGTTAAACCACTGGCCTCCAGTCATATAGCTGGTAATAATGTGCCTGGACTCCTCCAGTCATATAGCTGGTAGAATTGGACAATCTGAATTCAGGATGCCACAGCCGTTTTCAAACTCAGTACTGATATAGCACTACAGGAAGAGATACAGCTAGAAGAGAAGTAAGCCTGAGAGCAGCTTTT
Organism: Hipposideros armiger; assembly: GCF_001890085.2. Classification (NCBI taxonomy): domain Eukaryota; kingdom Metazoa; phylum Chordata; class Mammalia; order Chiroptera; family Hipposideridae; genus Hipposideros; species Hipposideros armiger. The sequence continues at coordinate 129,754 of NW_017732080.1, forward strand.
GAGGTTTGTGAAATCCAGGTAAGGGATATTGGTCTCAATTCTAAGAAACTGGGATTATTGAAATTTGTGAAAGGATGTGTAACATGATAGAAACAGTTAAGTTGGGAAGATTGTGCCAATGATTAACGTTCAGGAGAGACTGAAGAATTGGTTTGTTAGGAGACATTTGCAGTAAGAAGCTTTTGCAATAGTCAAGAGGTGATAAAGACCTGAACTAGGGTGTGGTGGCAATTATGACTCATTTCAAAATACGCTGCAGGAAATAATCCTGGCTGTGTAGCAATCCCTCTTTCCCTCTCTCTTTTTCATGGAATTTAGAGAGTCTATGCAGTTAAGAAAAAGCATGGCACACTGTCATAGAACACGTGCATGCTTTATTTTATGGACAATTTTACTTCCTTAAAAATTTTACTTGTCACCAGGATCGAAACAATGCAATCCTCCTGTTCCCACCCAAAATATTTAGCTATAATACACTATCAGCAAAATCAAGAGTGATCCTTTCCCATATAATTACAGGGTGTGCCACAGTGCAGATGTCTCCATGCAAAACAGAAGCAGCCTGCAATTAGCCAGAAGAATTCTGCAGCAAATGTGGTTTGAGGCAAAAGGTTTACTCTAAATTTGACAGCTCAAGCTATAGCTATAAATAGTTTTTTGGGTTGGTGTTTTTTTGGTTTTTTTTGTCTTTGTCAAGGACATTTTTGCTTCACCTAAGCATTTCCTGCTAAACAACGTTATAGCTATGGACGCCATATGTAAAAGCTGTTCTTGTTTTGGATTGGTGTCTCCCCACTCAAAATGGTCTGAATAATCCATTATGAAAATGTCTCTGCATTTTCCGTGCATCTGGAAGGTATGCATATGAATTTATAATGCTTATGTGAGGCATAAGTCAGTGGTTAATCCATCTGATTGTAAATCATGTGACTATGGACCATGAACACATTAAAACTTAACCACAAATAAAAAGGGAGAATAGGCCCTAACCTATAATTGTGGCTCTTCGAATCAAGACTCTCACAAGCATTTAGTCCTCAATGTGTCACATGTAAGAGATGCTTGAAAAATCACATTAGTTAATGTCTAACATGTGTAGCACATGCAATGGCAGGTTAGCAGCTTTAGAAATGCTTATTTTATGGAAAGACAGAAAAGATCACAATATACTCAGTGCAAAGGCATTATGGCAGACCATGTAACATATACTGAAATCAAAGACCTTTACTTCACAAAATTCAATAAATTCCCTACACAACAGAATTAAGAAGGTATTTTAGAGCGTTAGGAAGCACACATTTGAACTCAAAAAAATTAAGTTCAACATTTTTTCATGAAACTATGGTGTTATTATGCCAGAAAATAACTTAAAATACAGATTGACAACACATCACTAGTCACTAAGCTTGGTATTTCTGGTTAAACCAATGCTTCCACCCTTTTGCATGCAAATGATTTCACAAAGTCATTTAGAATAGCAGCATATTAGGATCTATGAATGCCAAATTCTTTCTTCAAATAGAATTTTGATTAGTAACCAAAGAACTCTGAACAAATATGGCTTTGTCATAATGGTAAATATATACATTTTAGAAAAACTTAACAGCTAAATTAATTTTTCAATATTTCAATATTTCAGTATCAAAATGGAAAAACTGAAATACAACTTTATGAACTTTCAAATACTTACATACAAAATCCTTTAATTTATGTATAACATTTTTGAAAGTTCCATATTTTAAAATAAAATGCTTATTTCTCCTTTTGTTTCCTCTGCTCCTCATTAACAGTGTTTAAATGGCTCACAGTTCATCGCAGGGGGTTCTCTTCTTGATTTTTCCTGTTTGTGATATTGCATGCAAATTTTACAAATAGGGTAATAAAACCAATGAGGTTCGATACCCACCTCTGACTTTTAATTATGACAGCGAAATGGGTTATGTTTTCATTTTAATACCAAGATATATCATTACTGAACTGAGGTTCCCTAGCATGCAAGCTTTGAAAGGTCTGAACAATGTCATCAGTTAGGGGAATACAGTAAATTACTGTCAGAATTTTATTTAAATGAATGTCCTTTGTCATGTTTATTCAACGTGATAGCCCTTCTTTAAATGAGTTAGAGCAAAAGAAGAGCATCTTTTCAGTACTTGGTTCCACGATCTAGGGTTGATACGTAGGGACTTTATCAAAGTTCAGTTTTTAAGAGTGTACTTTCCTACTAAAGCCTCCTTATTAAAAATTGACTCATTTGATGTATTGTACTTGAGTCATTGAATTTTTTAAAAGAATAAATAAATGTCTATGACTAATTTCTGATTTTTCTCAGGTGTTTCTTTGTGAGAACCTAAAATGTGTATGGTATGGAATATAGTGCATCAACTACTTCATAGATGGTAGATCTATACATGAATTTTGAGTTTAAACTAAGTTAACCATGAAAATCACAATATATACCTATGCTGTGATTCTTGAGATGGTTGTACATTTACAACATACATCATATGTTTCATTGTAAAGATAATTTTTATTTAAAATATTTGGCTTTATCTGTAGGCAAAATGAAGTACCAAAGTGTATTATATGTATTTATTACCCTCATTACAATTACTCCTTTCCCAAATAAGTTTATATGTTTTAAAAAAAAATGCCTTCTTTAAAGTGCAGAAGAACCCTGTTTCAGATTGATAATTTGCTTCTAGAGACAAAGTAGTTGGTGCAACATTATATCTATAAACCAACATCCTTCCACTGACAATCTCGACAGCTGATGAATGGGTCCAAAGATAATTCTTATTTTCAAAACATACTTAATATAATTGGGTCTATACTTTTACAATAACCAAAAATCTAACATCTTCAGATGATTAAAAACTAACAAGATTCTGGGCCGGTCAAGTGGCTCAGTTGGTTAAGAGCTCGCTCAAGATTGTGTGAGCTCTGAACAACAGGCAGTTCGAGTCCCCACCTGAGTTGAGCTGCCACTGAGCTCCCAACAGATGGCAGGATGGCTTAGCTAAAGAAATAAAAATAAAAATAAAAAATAATAAAATAAAATAACTAACAAGATACACCCTAGAGATGTCCTGGCATTTTCTACCATCTAATAGGATTTAGATGTCATTAATATCATACCATCTAAGAGAACATGAATGTTGAATATGAACAGATACTGTGGCACCCAGTCTCCCTCAGTGCCTTCGGAAATGCTGCCACTTCCACCAGCAATGACCAGCACTTTTGTTAACATTATTGTTCATTGAAATTATCTGGAGATAAGTTATGTGAATAAAGAAAGATAAGGAGATCTAAAATAACAACAAATAGGTAGAAATAATATCTAGATACTAGAAAAGCATGGAGAGGCAATGGTTGAATGATTCAATTTATGTATCACCTGCATGAAAAGCTCACAAACCACAACAGAAGTTGGTGTAACCTACAGGGATAAGAATAAAATAAATTTTCTTAAGTTCAATTACATGTGCTAATAAACTGGCTATAAGTATGCTTCCATTATACTCACAAAATTGTTTACAACACCTTTTTAAAGATATTTTTCCTAATATCTTTAATGATTCCATTATTAGATAAATGTAAAGGTAAAAAGCACATCAGTAAATTCTCATTTATCTAGATGGGTTGTGAGTGCTCTAGTTAATTGAATTCTTTGGTGTTATTACCTCATAAGTTATACATGAATGATCAATTTTCAAGTGATTAGAGTTACAGCTAACACTCATACAATTTAATAGTATGCCAAGCACTGCTCTAAATGCTTTACGTTTATTAACTCAATTTATCCAAGCAACAACACTGTGAGGAAGGTAAGTTATTATTATCCCCAATTTACAGAAGGGAAAACTAAAGCACAGAGGGATCACTACTAGTAAGAAAGACAAGATTCAAATTCAAGAAGAGTGACTCTAGAGTCTGTTCTCTTAACTTTAACCAGGTTACAGAGAGTCAAATACAAAAATACTTGGGTCAATGAAACAACCAACCACAGACCTCTCTAGATCTGAAACTTATGTATCATTCTTGGGACCTCCTGCTCCCTCATGCCCACTTCAAATTGGTCAATAAAGTTCATTCAACTCTACTACCAATCTACCTTTCAATGCCGCCCCCCCCTCCCCCGGTAACCACTTTAGTTCAAGCCTTCCTCATCATTATGTGGATGACTGCAATACTTCTCAGACCTCAGTTGGAGTCTCTTTACCCCAAACCTATCCACCTTTAATTCACTTTCCAAACTGCCAGCAGAGTGACATAAATTGGTCATATTATTCCTCAACTTAAAACATACGTTATTGCCTATAACCGAATCATTCAGTATGGTAGCCATTAGAACTGTGTCGCTATTAAGCACATGAAATATGGTTAATTCTAATTAAGATGTGCCATGAGTATAAAATATACACAGGAATTTGACAACTTAGTATAGAAAAATTTAAATATCTCATTAATAATTTTATTTTGATTATATGTTGAAATTATATTAGATTCTAGGTCCGACAAGTTTGCAAACTTGTTGTAATGATGCTACTAACCTTTTTTGATATCAGAGGGGTTATTCATTATGAATTTGTACCTACTGGACAAATGATTAACCAAGTTTACTATTTGGAAGTATGAAAATGCTGTGTGAAAAAGTTAGATGACCTGAATGTTTTGCCAATTCATGGCTCTTGTATCACAACAATGTACCAATTCACACAGCACAGTCTGTGAGGGAGTTTTCATAGTAAACAAATAACTGTATTGGAACACCCTCCCTACTCACCTGATCTGGCCCCCGATGACTTCCTTTTTTACCCAAAGATAAAGGAAATATTGAAGGGAAGACATTTTGATGACATTCAAGACATCAAGGGTAATATGACAACAGCTCTGATGGCCATTCCAGAAAAAGAGTTCCAAAGTTGCTTTGAAGAGTGGACTAGGTGCTGGTATCCATGCATAGCTTCCCAAGGGGAGTACTTTGAAGGTGACCATAGCTCTAAGACATTGACCTAAATTTGTATTTATTCTATTGCATAGCATTTTATACTCCTTTTAAAAATACATCTTTTATATCAGTTTCCTTGTCATTTAAGTTTGTGTCAATAAATGATGTTTCCAGGTTTTGGTTTAAGGTTAATGAGAGATTTCAGTATAGAAGAATTAGAGAAATTTATGCAAATTAATAACACAAGTGTCAATTTAGAATGGCAACTTTTTACATACTGTATGTTTTTAAACACTATGGAATTTTTCTAAACTTATGAAATTCATTATAGTAAAATGGACACAAAATGCTTATACTAAGAAGAGGCCAATTGAAAGATAGTATGTATAATCTTTTCAAATTATACTTAGTAAGGGAGATGGAAAGAAATGAAAAGAACTCATGGTGGGACTCATTTCATATATTGATTATTTTCCCAGAATTTCTTCCAAACACTGGAGGTTTCAAATATCAGACTGTTTTTGATGGCAGGAAAAGTGGAGTGTGTCTGGGAGCTTCTAAGATGGTGGAGGGAATGTCTAAAGTGCTCATAGATGACCACTAACAAACCAACATCACTGCAGCTAATAATGAAAACATGTTAAAGGCATGTGTTAGAGAACCCATAATTCTATTATTCTTTAAAAATGAAATATGATAGATGAGAATAAAAAGTGAAAAATAAACAATACCATAATCATATATACTACAATTCAAAGCAATCATCCACTTTTAAAAACATGTATTTTGAGTAAAGCCAGGCCTCAAAACAGATCAGCCTATGTGCTCTAAAACTTCTGTCCTATTGCATTCAAAATATATTTAAAATTAGTTATTTACTCCCCTCCCTTCCATTCCTACAATCCTGCATCCACTCTTTCTGCTATAAAACATGCCAGGAGTTTGAGATACGAATGTTTTCAGATTCGTTAATTAAAATGACAATAAAACAATTATATTTTGACAATTTTTAGGCTAATTCACTTTGAAAGTTTAAATCAGGTTTTGAAAAATGTAGTGTTTTGTTTTTTATTCTAATTTGTGACTTCCTGCTTTCTAGAGACAACACAACATGTTTCTCTGACATCAAAAAAGTGCTTGCAAAATACTGTTGTGCTGAATTAGCTGAAAATGAATAAAAAAAGTAAGGATTGTATTTCTACTAAACTTCACAGGAGCTTAATTGTGAGAAAGCAGAGTGCTTTGGGCAGAATGGTTTTGAGATTTTACTTAACCCATTCTTGTGAAAGTTAGAAGCACCTCTTTTTGCATAAAGTTTTCCCTATTCCAGTTTGACTGACCATCTACTTTGTCCCTCTTCCCAGTTGATGCCATAACTGTACAGAACTTGAGAGGAATGTGCAACAATCTTAAGTGGAACATGACAGACATCTTGTCATGATTTCTTCTCCTAACTATGACTCAGAATAAGCAAGAAATTCTGGTTTAACAATTCATAACACTGAGTTGGAAGAAACAGTCTAAAATATATCCTTTTGGGCTGGCCGAGTGGCTCAGTTGGCTAAGAGCTCACTCAAGAGTTTGAGCTCTGAACAACAGCGGTTCGAGTTCCAGCCCGAGCTGAGCAGCCACTGAGCTGCCAATAGGTAGCAGGATGGCTCAGCTAAAAATAAATAAATAAACAAATAAATAAAAATAAATAAATAAAATATAGCCTTTATTTTCTTTTATGTATGCAAATTTGAAGAACAGCCTAGCAATATCTTGTCAAACATTTTTCTAGTAATTACTGATGCATTTTTCCCTTTATTTGAATTTTACTTCATAGATTTCACTACAATTTGTAAAGTGATAAAGATACCCATTTTATCAATTAAAACCAATACATTACTTATGTTTGTTATTCATAGATTCCATTTTATAATTGTGTGTGTGGGGGTGGGGGGGATGACCATTAGAGGTAGAAAATTCTCAAAACCATAGTTTCAAAAGTCAGTTACTCATTTAGCGTAATAAAAATGACTTCTGAAGCTCAAAATTTATTGTTTTTGTTGTTGAACAAGAAATAGGTGTCCCTCAATTACATGGTCAGAAAATAAACAGATTAGGTATCATCAGATCCCTACTTTTACATAAACATTATGGAAGAACCAAGCTTAGAGCCTCCCTTTGATGCAAAGCTAAATGTACACAAAACATTAGATGACCAAGTTTTCAGTGAGATCTAAGAGTTGTTCATGGATATATGCTGATCTTGCAAAATTCAAATTTGCTTACACAAACTGGGTTTTCGAAGGGATAAATGTAGAATGCCCATCTGAACAAACATTTCGTAACACAGGCTTTGTTTATGTAGGAATATAAAAAAAAGTTCCAGGTATGATTTACTTAACAACCTTTGACTATTTGCCTATCAATACTGTCTCAAACACACAAGCACTGCAAAAATAATATTCAAATGAAGTAGGCTTAAATTTCATAATCACTATGATGACAGCATCAAGTATCAATACTATGATTTCACTCAGAATTTTTTTTTGAGTTCAAATGAATTTGTGTCTTCTCTAAAGATTATCTCTGGGAGATATGTTTGAGTACTTACTTGTCTAATCTACCACTCGTGGTTTAGGATTTTAATCCAAAAGCATAGTAAGTTCTACTGCAATTCAGTCAGAAAACTCAACTTACTTATGAAACCAAATCAACCCAGATCTGATGCCCGCAAAGCCTTTACTAAATCAATAGTGTGGAATAGAGATGTAGTCTTTTTTTTTTAATATTATTAAAGGTCCAACTCAGTGCCACTAGGAGTTAGACTTTTAATTTAATTTATTTAGACTTTAACATTCACATATAGTTAGTGACTATCATATTGGAAAATTTATCTGATAAAAATTCAAGCCACATACACAAAATTACATATAATGATGTGTTGACACTACACACTGTAATTCCCCATATATAAGATGCACCCATTTTCAAAAAATTTGGGGTCTATAAACTGGGTGTGTCTTATACAGTGGTTGTAGATTTCAAATGTCATAGATGGAACTGAGGACGAGGCAATATATGAAGACAGTGATTTGTCATCAGACACAGATGAGGACAAGCTAATGGTTGGGAGTTTTGACAGTAATGAGGAGTTGTATGAATTTTATGATGAATAAAACTTGAGTTCAATAACTTTATGTAATACATTCTTTTTCAAATTTCGGGCCCCGAAATTAAGGTGCATCTTATACATCGGAGTGTCTTATACATGGGGAAATATGGTACATTTTCAGATAAAATTTACCGTGATATCAAGTTATTCATTTCAACTGATTTGGTTGGTGTGTTTTTTGTTTAGTAGCTCTTTGCCAAAGTTGTTTATATTTTTGATAACCCTGCTTCTCAGTGTCTGCCACGCTTATAAGAACATGTGAATAACTAAGATTTCATACATTTCAAACATATATTTGTCAATATTTTATTTTGTGAGGGAATGTGTCTCAATTTCCTTTATCAGTGAGATTCCACATTTTACACTGATAGTTTACGTAGGTAATAATACAGCTTAACTCCTTGAAATCTTCACTCATTGGCCTTTATCCCTAGACTACTTTTCTTTCTAAAGTCAACTTACACATATTTAAGGATTTGTAAAGGTGTAGTAAAGCATGTGTTACTTTTACTTCCTCTTTACCAGTGACATGCTCATTCCCAGATTTCAGTGTTAGCTTCTAATATGCATGGTGGGCTTACTTTTACTTTATCAAAATATGTACTGTATCCCAGTAACTGATATAATTGCTAATAGATATTGAAGACCTCCTGTGTGCAAGAATGGTACTAAATACGTGGATTTTCTCACTTAATCCTCACTACTACTCTTGAAAGTGGGTATCATAATCCCTATCCCCTTGACAAAGAGTCAATGAGGTTAAACATTTGCCCAAGTTCATCTACCTAAGAAACAACAGAGCTAGGATTCAAACCCAGTCTGGGCAACTTTAAGTCCATAGACTCAAAATATTTTTTTCCCTGAAACTCTCAATTGTAATGGGGAAATTTTATCTTTTACATTCACAAAACAAAAGAAGACTAGCTAAGTAACACATTTTCTTTCTCTAGAATAGTAATAAAACCTGCTTAAGACCTGAAACAATAAACTGCATAGAAGAAAGCATAGGTACTAAACTTATGGATCTTGGGTTCAAAGATTTTATGAATTTGACCTCAAAGACAAGGGAAGTAAAGCTAAAATAAATTAATGGGACTATATCAAACTTAAAAGCTTCTGCACAGCAAAAGAAACCACCAACAAAACAAAGAGGCAACCAACTGAATGAGAGAAGGAAAATATTTGCAAACAATGCCTCTGATAAGGGGCTAATATCCAAAATATATAGAGAACTCGTACAACTCAACGACAACAAAAGAACAAGCAATCGAATTAAAAAATGGGCAGAAACCTGAATAGACACTTCTTCCAAGAAGACATACAAATAGCCAACAGATATATAAAAAAATGCTCAACTTCACTAGCTACTAGGGAAATGCAAATCAAAACTACAATGAGATATCACCTCATACCTGTTAGAATGGCTATCATCAACAAGACAAAAAATAACCAGTGTTGGAGAGGCTGTGGAGAAAAAGGAACCCTCATACAATGTTGGTGGGAATGCAGATTGGTGCAGCTGCTATGGAAAACAGTGTGGAGGGTCCTCAAAAAATTAAGAATAGAATTACCATATGACCCAGCAATCCCTCTCCTGGGTATCTACCCCAAAAATCTAAAAACATTTATCCGTCAAGATATATGTGCTCCGATGTTCATTGCAGCTTTATTTACAGTGGCCAAGACATGGAAACAACCAAAGTGTCCTTCAACAGATGATTGGATAAAGAAGATGTGATACATATACACATGGAATACTACTCTGGCATAAGGAAAGATGAAATACTGTCATTTGAGACAACATGGATGGATCTTGAGATCATTAGGCTAAGCAAAATAAGTCAGACAGGAAAAGTCAAGAACCATATGACTTCACTCATATGTGGAATATAAAACTGAAAGCAACAAAGAAGACAAAGAAACAAAAACTCATAAACAGAGACAACAGTTTAGGGTTGTCTTATAAACTCATAAACTCATAAACCACAGGGTAAGTGGGAAGAGGGATTGTAGAAAAGGGAGTCAAATATATGGTGATGGAAGAAGAACTGACTCTGGGTGGTAAGCACACAATGTGATATACAAATGATGTATTATAGAATTGGACCCTTGAAACTTATGTAATTTTACTAACCATTGTCACCCCAATAAATTCAATTTTTAAAAAACCTGAAACCAGTAAAAAATTCAGCTTAAAATTTTGTTCATATTTCTTTGAAGCCAGTTAAGATCTAATAATTGAAAACTACAGAGGTTTTTTTAGTTTTTGTTTTTGTTTTCTGAGGGTGGAGGAATGTATGTTTGCCATTATAAAATCAGAAAACTGCAAAGCATCAGTCATATGGTCCAGAGTTTAAGAGATATTCAATAATAAGTGTCGCCATTAGAATTTTAACATGGGAACCATTTCTGCTACTTAGGATTTTGGGTGAAACATTTCTAATCTCATCATTACATAAACGTTCTTTCCTCACATGTCACGTTCATGGTACCTTTAGCAAATAAAATCCTCAGTATATCATGAGTATTGTGATTGTGGTTCGAGATGGGTCCAGGTCTATGGAAAAGAAAATCATGCTATGACCATTAAGACACACTTTCAAATCTTTTAGAGTTTTTGAAATCTGCCTGTGTTGTATTGTGACTATGAAACTTCAGAGAGGTGGTGTGAGCTGGAAGACAACGAAGAAGTTGCAGATGTTTTCACTGGTAACTTCCTATTTCAAGGAAACCTATGCATTTAAAATGGAACCTGGTAGTTTTCAAACTCTTATAGTAATGTTTTAATACAAATGATAACACTTGATCTTTATGTGCAGTAGAACTAGAAGAGTAATTCACATGAAAAGGCAAAAAAAAAATTGGGGGAGAAAATACAATCATGTGGACCCTGACAGTCTCCTACTGACTCCTGAAATACTAGTAGATACATTAGTACTTACCTTTATCTGCCTACTACAAATTGAATATGTAAGGGTGGAAGGCATGTTTTCATTTTTAAAGGCAAATTAACCTCTAGGTGAGTGGTCCATGTCAGCAAAATTATTGGATAGCTAACGTACAAAAGAGTAAATATGCAGCTCTTCATTGTGTGAACAGGTTAATAGATTTTAATGCTTGGTGAGAAGCAGTTAGCAAAAATGTAGTTAAGTTCTAGATTTAAAGCAGGAATTGGTCCCAAGTCTGCTTACTAAGAGTCATTTTCTCGGGCAAATCTCTTTTATTCAGATTCTGTTTTGCTCACCTCTAAGGTAGTGATAAAAAATAGCCATGTAAAGAATAAATGCATATTAAAGAGCCTGAAACATAGTACATACCTAATAATTGGTTGTTCATTCATAGGTGGTGAAGGTAACTGAGCATCAGTCTATGAGGATGTTTATGGCAGAATAATTTATCAGAGTATTAACAAAATCATCTTCTAATAATTCTGTATCAGGTAACTTTGTGTCAGTATTCACTTTTACCCAAGTTCATTAGGTAATTGAAGGTAAATAAGTAGCATAGGTTAGGTTCTAATGGACATCAATAGTCCTTTCTAAAAGTTCCTGCTGCTCTCCTCCCAAGCTCTTACCCAAATGTACTAAGAAATCAGTTTATTCTTGGTACTTAAGTCACTCCAACATAGGAGTAAGATATTTCCAGAGACATGCCCGGTTTTCAGGGTTTTGGTGGTAAGAACAGCCTCAGTGACAGCCTCAAAACCTGACAGGCTGAAGCAGCTTCCTTCTTGTCCAACCCTGGTCAGACCAGAGCCAACTGTCTATTTCTATCAGAGGACAGCTGTTCGCTTATTTTCCCTAGAATTTTAGGTGTTTTCATAATCAAAATCCATCGGTATTTTAGTTTGCACATAATATAACATCTCCAGATGGAAAACTAACCTCATACTATATGTTAATCATTATTCAAGAGCTGTATTTCAGCAACCCTCAAGTGACTCGGCAACACGCCGAGGAGAGCAGATACAGGAGATGAAGAAAAAGTATTAGATGTTTATATTAATCAACCACATTTAATTTAAAGGCTTACCCATTCCAATGAAAACCAAAGCTTTGGAAATCCAAGAACATATTGTCTAACCCTAAACCACTTTAATAAACAAGGACTTTCCTCTTACCACAGAAAATCATTTCTCAGAGGCCTATTACGTGTTCTCCTGTCCTCTCTATAATGGCTTTTCTCCTCCTCCGGCTTCTCCTGCCCCCCCCCCCCATTAAAACTGGCCATTATAAACTGTGCAGCTAATATGGTTAGTAAAACAGGAGAGAGATGTTTCAAACTAATTTATTTATAATTTTAATAAAATACCACTTACTAAGTATTTAAGATGTACTAGCCAATGAGTTCATCACTACACATACATACACAAAGAGAGAGAGAATTATATCAAACATATATATATGTATATATATACATATATATATATATATATATATATATATATATATATATATATATNATATATATATATATATATATATATATATATATATATATATATATGACATACATGTCAATATATTTAATTTAATCTCCTTAAAATAACCACATGTGATAGGTACTAGTTTTAGTCCTCTACTGGAGATAAGTCAACTAAAGGCTTGAGGGCTAAAATTAGTTACCCAAGTTATCCTACAGCTAGTTCAGCTAGTTACTGATAAAATAAGTTTACAGATGCATTTCTGCCTCACCCCCAAGTCTATAAGCTTTTATTTGTCAGCATTGAATCCTTACTGAGTGTCAGGTGCTGTGTTCAGGTACTGAAGGTACAGATAAAGGCAGACAAGACCATGTTTTTTGCCTTCAAAGAGTTCACAGTTCAGTTGGGGAAACTACATTATCTTACTTTTGATGTTTAATTAAAACCTAGAACAGTGATTCTCAAAGTCTAGTCCCTAGACTGTATCATCATCAGCTTCACCCAGGGACTCATCAGAAACACAAATTCTCAGGCCCCATCTCAGATCCATTGAATCAGAAACCCAGGAATTGGTATTTTAACAAACTCTCCAGGTTACCACTTTGGGGCACACTGAAGTTTGAAAACCAGTGGCCTAAAGAGATGGGGGGCTGTAAGGAAAAAGATTCTGAACCTGGAGAGGTGGGAGAAGGTTTCCTGGAGGAACTGACGCTTGACCTGTGTCTGAAAGGATTTACAAAAATTTTTCTGGTCAAAAGGGACAACATTAACAAATACAGAGAGAAAAGAATGTCATGTGTTTGATAGTCCTAGAAACTGAAGGTCCGAGGCAGGGGATGGTAATAGACAAACTGGATTTAGACTGGGGCCAGTCTATATGCATACCTTAAATATTTTAGGCCTTGCCTCATACAGTGCTTGGTACTAGGCTCCAGCAAATAACCCCAGGGACTCACTGTGAAAAGGACCTGGGATTGATATTTCTACAAAATCTGGGGGTTTTTGGTGGACATCTAACAGTTACTGATCATGACTCCCTGTAGCTTCCTTAGGGTGCTCTTAGGTAGTATGAGGCAAATGCTTTGCTGTCCATACAGGAAATGCTGGGAGAGAGAGAGAGAGAGAGAATTAGAAGAAGGCAGCCTCAGGCTCCGGTGCATCTAGATAAGTGCAGAAGCTCTGGGAGCCAGCTGGGCTGTGAGAAATTTAACCAGAGGTGACTGGGTTGGAGTAGAGAGAGGTCAAGAAGAGGGGAGGAAGGATGGGAAAAGGTGTTAACTAAAATTCAGCTTAACTTTATACTAAATAACACACATACAACAACAACAAAGGGGAAATTAAGATCCGCTACACGAATATATTAATATATGGCTATTATATAGTTACTATGGTTATTCAGTTCACAGAGCGGGAGACAGGACATTATCTGCACGTCATCTTTATCTAATATACTCTTGACAATGACAAGGTAAAGGATCAGCTCTTCACACCCCCATGTATCCTTTCCGGCATCATCAGAGAAATCTATTATTTCTAAATTCAGGAGTATTCTTTTATAATCATCAAGCCCATTTTACAAGGGACAATCTCTGAATGTCTTGCTTGCCCATTTTACTGATCAAGTGTGTCAGAAGGACAGGCTTCTGTGCACGGATGGTATCCACATTTTGAACAGCGAGGGATTATATTTAAAGTAAATATTTTGTATTAATCACTGGGGAATCAGGGCTACAGAATGTGGCGGGCTTCAAGAATTGGTAGCATTGTAGCAACCAAAAAACACTTTCGAACTCTGGGGCCTCCAGTGGCTTAGGAACAGCTACAAATTTAGCATTCCCTCATTTTAAGCATTCCAAAATATTTTAGTGATTGTCTTGATAGGATTCCAGTAAAAAACAGCTGTCAAAATGTATCATATATTTGCAAACCTCCTACACAGCACTGTTACTATAATTGGTTGAGGTTTGTTTTTATTTCATTTGACTTTAAAAAGGTTGTGGAAAGCATAATTTCGGTTTGGTCAAACTTTTATTAATGTTCACAGGAGGACTATAGTCCATAATTAGACTTCAGTTTTTAAAGTATTTCATATTTGAAAAGTAAACAAATGCATAGGTGGCAATTTTTCTTTATAGTTTCATTAATCTAAAAGTCAAACCCTCTTGGCCTGTAGTAGGTACATGGTATTGCAAATCACCACTTTTTAATCTGTTGTATCTGCTCCATCAAATAACCAAAGAAATTTGGTCAGCAGTGTTTTCATTGGTTTTAATATCTCCCTCCCCACCTTCTTTCCACTCCAAACTATGACTTAATTGCACTAGGGTTATCCTTTTAAAACCATGGCATTAAAATAGCCTGGAGTACTACGTTTCTTTCTGCAGAAACCATAGGCCACTAAAAAGAGGGTCTATTTCACTAGCCACATGTCTACCATGAGTGTCTTAGAATTTAGAGTAAATAGTTTACTGGTTAAAACAGAGCCAAAGACAATAGCAGTTCCAAATTGCAAGATTTCTAGAGGTCCTTTCTGACATTAAAAGAAAAAAGAAAAAACAACAACAACAACTTATGAGGGTTGTTTTGTTTTGTATTTTTTCATTATTCTGTTCTGCTTGGCCATGAGCATTGAGTTTTACTGCCAGACTCAAGAAGGGTACCTCAAAAAATATTATTTTATTGCTCTGAATTATGTTAACTGTGTTTAAAAGCAAAGCACTTTCCTGTATTGATGAAACCAATTACAGATTCTTTCAATTAAAAAAAACGTTACACTGTGGAAAATATTAACTGTGGTAGTCATTGGGGAAAATATCAATTCATAAGGCTTCAATAGGCAGTTCTATATGAGTCATAGGTCAGAACTTCCATCCTGACCTCTTGCACTCCATGCAGCCTAATGATTCTCATGATCTACAGGACATTACTATTTCATTGTTATAAAAAAAAAAAAATTTGTCTACATGAGAGCCCATCATTACATTAGTAAATGCTTGTGGTATTTATTGTATAAGCCCAGCAGAGTTGCTGAGGTAATTAAAACATGGATTGAAATTTTAACCATGGAAATGAAGAGGAAATGGTGAATCCTAGAGATGTGCTGCAACAAGAATTATAGACTTGATGGGTAAAAGAACATCTTAGCTCAAGGACAGTGGTACATGGGGTACCATTTGTAGGGGTGAGTAAGTAGGATGCCATGTATAGATATCCATGAAAGCATAACCTTATGTTTTCAGCAGGGAATTTCAACACACATAAAATAAGAACCTTAGATTAAAAAAAGAGAAAAAAAAATTACAGATGACAAGCAAACATAACATGCTAAAGCCACTACAACAAGGAAAACATTTAAAAGTGTTTTTGTAGTTGTTGTTATTTTTGTTGTTTTTTTGTCATTAGGGTAATCACACATAGTTTCTCACAAAAAAATTATATTGAAATTTGGGAGAAGGTATCAGCAGCCAACCTGATTCCACTAAAATATTTTTTCAATATAATCACTTATTACACTTGTCTTCTTTCTCAATCACAGAACATTTACCTGTCCTGTAACACAGAACATGCCATTCAGACAGCAGAGTATAAAGACCCTCAAACAGATATTCAACTCTTGACTTTTTGAACTGGAAAAAGCCTTCTAAATATACTGTTGGTACAAAAAAAAATCCAATATGAAAGGATGAGGAAAGACAGGCTATTTAAAGCAAGAAGAATGAATAAGGATGAAATATTAATTATTCAGGGTATTTTGGTGAGCTAAATTTTTTCCTGAACAATCCTTTAAAAATTTGTTCCACATAGGGTTACTTTTTACTTTAGTTACAATTTGCTTCTTTCCAGGTAAGTTATTTACTAATTAAAAGTGTAGTGATATTGGGCTTGTAAATCTTTGTCTGTCCCTGTGAACTTCTCTGCCTGGCTCCATCCCCTGAAGGCTGACCCTGAGAAGTGCATTCAAGCATCGGTTTGGGCAATGGAGACACCAGGAATATTGCTCCAAATGCCATAATATATGTGAAATCTCTTTGAAAATCTTTTGCAAGAATATATTGCTCTAAGCCTTACTAGTATTTGTTATGGTTTTAAAACAAAAGACGTATTATAATATTAAAGTGATAGAGATAAACATTAAATAAATTTTACATTCTATAGTTTTACATCCATGTATGAAGAAATGAGTTGCTAACTATTTTATAATTAAGTACTAATGGGTAACTTTTACTGAGACAGTTAGCTAAACAACTGCATTGTGGTTAAGAGAGCAGGTTCTGGAATAAGACTAGCTAGGCCCAAAATCTTGTTCCATTACTTAATGGCTATGCAACCTTGGAAAAAAATACTTAAATAGTCTATGCCTTAATTTATTTATCTACAAAATGGAGAGAATGATACACTTTGTGTGGTTAGCCAGGTTCCAAGATGGTGCCCAGGGGTCCCTGCCTCCCTGTGCAGTCAGTCCCCTCCTACACTAAATAGGGCTAACTTGTGTAATTAATAGGATATTAATGTAAATGACATAGTATTACTTTCAATGCTCAGTCATAAAAGATACTGAAGCTTTTGTCTCTGTTGGATAGCTGTCTACCTTCTTAAAAGTGGATCCTCAGCCCCAGTCAAGTCTTCAGAAATCTAAAATCTCAAATTACATTTTAACTGAAACTTCATGAGAGACTATGAACCAGAGCCACTCAAATAAGCTGCTCCCAAATTCTTAACTGATAGAAACTATGAAATAACAAATGTAGGCTTTGGTGTAATTTGTTATGCAGCAATAGTTAAATAATAGACCCTGCCTAATACGATGGTAAACATTTAATGAGCGGGCCGGCCGAGTGGCGCATTGGTTAAGAGCTGGCTTGGGATGCCAGCTCTGAGCAGCAGGGCCCTGGTTTGGATCCCACATGAGGGCCAGTGATGCTGCGCCCTCTACAGCTAAGATGATGAACAACAGCTCGACCTGGAGCTGGGCTGCCGTGAGTCACCGGCGACGGTGTAGGCTGCAGTGGGGCTGGCTGGCAGGGGCGTGAGCTTTCGCAAGCTGCTGTGAGCCACTGTGAGCTGCCATCCAATGGCCGGTGAGTGACTACCTCACCTGGGAAGAGCGCAATGATCATAATACCAACAGGGGCCAGTGAAGCGACGTCCTCCACAACTAGACTAATGAACAAAAGGACAGCAACTTGTCTGTTCCCCTTCCCTGATTCCCCAACGCTGTTCCCCTCCCCCAATTCCCCAATAAAATCTTTAAAAAAAATTTAATGAGATAATTATGTGACGCCAACAAAATAGTATTTAGAATATAATGAACAAACAAGCAGTGTTAGTCATGTTCCTGAGTGCCAGTGTGTTTTAGGAACTGGGGTAGAATATGCACATATAAATTGTCTCATTTAAACCTCCTATATCATATGGTTAGCATTATGTTTTAGGTGTCAGATGACCCAAATCAAACCGGCTTAAGCTGAACCCTCTCCACCTGCCCCCAAATAAGGAATTTGTTAATCCAAGTAACTAAAAGTACAAGGGAGAGCTTTTTTTACAAGCTGCTAGATTCAAGGGTTTAAACAGTACCTCCTGGCATCCCTCTATCCTTGGGCTTTGCTCTCCTCCCATGTTATTTTAGTTCTCAAGCTCATCATGGCAAGATGGCTGCCAGAAGCTTCAGCCTCATACATTCTTCCAGGTTCTAGTACAGTGGGAAAGAAAATGCCTCTGTCTCTCAACAATCCTAGAAAACTTCTCATTGTATCATTTTTGCTCTGACTGCACAACATCAATGTCTCTGACCCAATCACAGAGCTAGGAGAACAAGAGCATACTTGGCCAGGTTACATCACAGGCTTCCTCTTGTGAACAGAGGCTAAAAGTGGAGGATGGGGTAGCTGCCAGAGGAAAATTAGGGTATGAGGGACTTGTGATTAGAAGAAGGGTAAATGGTATGCTGGGCAAAAAACCAGATATCTCCCATGCCTCATAACAATAATATGAAGTAGTTAATATTATTGTCACATTCCACACAGCAATAAAGCACAGAGCTTCAGTGACTTGCTGAGCATTGCACAGCTATATGTGGAATGGCCAGTCAGATTCCAGAGCCCATGTGCTGCACCACTCATTATATTACCTATCTAAGTGATCCTATAAATTAGTATTTTATTGTGGCTCAGCAACTTGAGTTATTAGACACTACATCTGTTCCACTCCTTCTATCCTAAATTATACTTCTTTCATCTTGCATAATCTGGTCAATTTCTTCAATTATCCTATCTACTCAACTATGAAACTTAAATGTTTAAGTCAGATAACATACCTAAAATGGGCTGGGTTATAGAAAAGCCAACGCATAACCTTGTTAACTAAACCTTCCCTTGTAGTTACTGGATGAACAATGAGTCTTAATAAGTTACCCCTCAGTCTTCGCAAATAGTCTTATTGGAGTCCCCACCAGACTAGATCGGCTGTGACAGGCAACTTTTTGTTAGTGGTTCTTCCTGCTCTTTACAAAATCTATTCCTTGAAAATTAAACCTCAGAAATAATCTACAACAAACATCAATATTGCATATATCTCTTTTGTTGGAAATTCACGTCCCAGGCTCTTTTGACACACCATTTTAAAATGGTAAGTAACTATTAAGACCACTCTAAGTACTTCACGATCAACAATGTTAATAAAAGAGTTCCCATGATAACGAAATAATTTTTCTCTGTGTTAGCTTCCATGAAACAAAAAAGAAATGGTATGGCTTTTCCCTCTAAACAGCATTTTTTAAATTATTCATCAACAATAGCAGACATCTGAGGGCATCTGAATTTTCCTCTTCCTTTCCCTAATCTCTCATACTGGTGCTTTTTGAACTTGATTAAATATAAACCTCCTTTAAAGAAAATCATGTGGTATAATAATGTTATCTAAATATAAAAAGCATATGATTATGTATGTGATAATTATGCAACACACATTTTATATAAAGTTCTTATGGTAGGAGGTCATCACGAAGAATCAGCAAAAGCATGAAAATATTATACATGAGTTTGTCGTCCAATGCACGAGCACAACACACTTAGGGAAAAATCAACTTATCAACCATTTTTCTTTAGTTTTTTTTTTTTTTTTAACGATTTTATTGAGGAATTGGGGGAGGGGAACAGACAAGTTGCTGTCCTTTTGTTCTTTAGTCTAGTTGTGGAGGATGTTGCTTCACTGGCCCATATTGGTATTATCATTGCACTCTTTCCAGGTGAGGCAGTCGCTCACTGGCCATTGGACGGTAGCTCACGAAGGCTCACAGCAGCCCAGCTCCAGGTCGAGCTGTTGTTCACCATCTTAGCTGTAGAGGGCACAGCATCACTGGCCCTCATGTGGGACTCAAACCAGGACCCTGCTGCTCAGAGCTGGCGTCCCAAGCCAACTCCTAACCAACGCATCACTCGGCTGACCCTAGATTTTTATTTATACCAACTATGTATCAATTTCTACCATAAACACCTAGACTTCATTTACTTAGTCACCAACTGTGTAATCGTTGACAGGCTTAGATATTATTTTTGTATATGTTTCTTTTTCAGGTTCAGTTCTATAGGCATATAGGCTCAACTATTGAATTTCCATTAGCGTAAGTCATTAGCAATAACTCTGTGCATGTGATCAAACATTTTTCTAATCAAAAGTTTGTAGCCATAGAGCCAGCCAAGTGGCGCATTGGTTAAGAGCTGGCTTGGGACGCCAGAGGGCCCCGGTTTGGATCCCACATATAAGGGCCAGTGACACTGCCCTCTACGGCTAAGATGCTGAACAACAGCTCAACCTGGAGCTGGGCTGCCGTGAGTCGCTAGCGACAGCATAGGCTGCAGCCCCTGCTACAGTTGGTTGCCACGGGCTACCATCTGTAGCCAGCAGCCAGCATTGAGAGGCCAGCAGCTGCTATGAGCGGCTGTCCAGAAGCCAGCGACTAATCTGCCTCACCCAGGAAGAGTGCAATGATGGTGCCAACTTGGGCCAGTGAAGCAACGTCCTCCACAACTAGACTGAAGAACAAAATGACAGCAACTTGTCTGTTCCCCTTCCCCCAATTCCCCAGCACTGTTCCCATCCCCCAATTCCCCAATAAAAATCTTAAAAAAAAATTTGTTGCAATAGATACAAAGGGGATTATTGATTTTAAGAGAACTATGAGGCCAATAAAATTTATTTGCTTGTTTCTAAGGCTATCTAGAATTTAAATGATATTTCCCTTAAACACTAAGTACATCATATAATTTCTATACCGCATGCTGTCATGTTGTAAACATTTCAGTTACCCATCCAACAAAATGTCGGGGTGGGCCATATACAAGTATGCTGTGCTAACTGTTATGGGAATAGAAAGAAGTACTTTGGCTAAGATTACATAGTGGCAGAGATGAGATTCTGAGAAAGTGGTACTGTCATTCAAGGGCTTACAATGATGGCACGAAGAAACCATCAGCAGAAATAAATCCCAACAAAAAGTAACATGAAATGCCAAAATGACACATTGGTGCAGGCAACAGTAACCAAAGAGATGCTGGTAAAGAAAACAAGGGGTGGGGGAGGAGTGAGGGAAGGAGGCAGTTTCTTGGAACATCTTTTAGAGTTTATTTGAAGAATGAGTAGAAATTGCAAATGTGGAGAAGGGAAGAACATTCCAGGTAAGAATAAAAAGTACAAATCAAAGCAAAAAGTGAACAAGTGTAGAGTGGAACAAAAAAATGGAACACGTTCTAGAAAATAAAGTGCAAGTGGAGTAAATACTAGTAGAGGTGTTTTTAAGGTCTGTTTCACAGAGCTGAGGGATTCTGGAAACTTTTTTTTTTCAATACCTTTTACATACTGGACTTTTGCATATGCTTTCTTGAAATAAGAGTACCACTGCTTTATATACACAAATATGTAAGTAAATACATACATAATTTTTAAAGAGCTGATAGCCAAAGATTGAGAAGACACTATGATGCTGAGCAGGCGAGTGACAAAGTGGAGATTTAGGAAATGGAGGGGCAGGTGGATGAATAGGAGAGCAAATGTCATTAGGGGTTTGACAGTGGAGACAGGGCTGGAGAGGCTAGAGGAAGACTAAAAATGCCAGTCTGTTGTACGTATGTACGTATGTACGTATGTATTTATGTGTAAATATGTATACCAGGGGTGCAAAAAAATGTATACAAGTGGACACTTTGATCAATGTTGCTCAAGCAGTAAGTAGTTCACCATAATCAAAAGTGTCTGGACACTGATGGTAACAACTCTGAGCACCTCTTGTAATTGCAGAAGTCAAATGTGACTTGCATTCATCTTTTGTTATTGGCATATAGTGAGTATTACAATTTTAATACAGTTTTCCTTTCTTAAAATGTGTATACATTATTTTGGCACCATATATATATATATATATGAAGAACAGCATCTGAATATCTGAATACAGGAGTGTGATGACAGACAGGATCTGGACCTACCTTTGGTGACACGGAGAAGGAATCATGGGTTCAAGGGGAAGAGAAGGCAAGTAACTTTTGTTATCCCCTCTCCAACACAGTGCTAGACAGTTGACTAGCCTGGCTTCATTTAATCCTGCTCCAGTAAAGCAGGATGTATAGCTAGCGAGGTACTAGCCAGGTTGTGACCTGAACTTAGAGTCACAAAAACATAGCTTCTCTGTGACAGAACTAGATAACATGTTGAATAGAGCTGTTGACTCAAAAAATTCTCATTTAGTGGCCATTTAGAAAATATGGAAGTGCTGAAAAATGAAATAATTTGTGAGGGCATATTGTGGAGAGATTAAGAGCACAGATACTGGATCAGAATGCCTGGCTCAAGTTTCAGCTTTGCCCCTGGTTTGCTATGTGACAAAGTGGTGAGGTACTTAACCCCTTTGTGCCTCAGTGTTTTCATCTTTAAAATGGAGACCATAAATCATACCTGCTTTCTAAGTTTGTTTTGAGTATTTTATATATATATATATATATATATATACCACTGTACTGGGGAGATGGGAACAGTGCTGGGGAATTGGGGGAAGGGGAACAGACAAGTTGCTCTTGTTTTTTGTTCTGAAGTCTAGTTGCGGAGGACGTT
>NW_017732080.1:152623-171571 GCF_001890085.2 Hipposideros armiger
CCAGCTCCAGGTTGAGCTGTTGTTCAGCATCTTAGCTGTGGAGGGCAGTGTCACTGGCCCTCATATGTGGGATCTGAACTGGGGCCCTCTGGCGTCCCAAGCCAGTTCTTAACCATCGCGCCACTCAGCTGGCCCTGTTGAGTATATATTAAATGCTGTATGTGTTAGCTATTATTTTTATGATTGTTCTATTAAGACATAATATCGGCACAAAATCACACAAGCAAAAATGTGTGGGTTAGCCTATACCTGTGGCGAAAGTGCATTGAGCTAAATACATAGGCACAAATGAATGCAAGTAAGATTGAGGGAGCCCATATAAGACGATGGGTGGTATGAATGCCAACATACTGCTGTGATATTGTAAGATGTTCGCATTGGGGAAAACTGGGTAAAGGACAGCATTTCTTACAACTGCATGGGAACCTACAATTATCTCAAAATAAGAAGTATAATTTTAAACAGTGTGGGTTGCTCTCTATTCCTTTATAAATCTGTGTGGCAAATGCCTGTGTTGCGGTTCATGAGTTTATGTGAAAGGGAGGATTTCATGTGATATGGAGAGAAAAGTCATCTCTTAGGGTCTCAAAGGCAGTTTGCACCAGCAGTGTGTGAAGAAGGAGGGAACAGAAAACCATGAGAGGAGGAGGTGGTAGTAAATTAGTAATTTTCCATGAAAAAAAAAATCATCTTAACTGGCAGTAGAGACTGGAAAATGGAGAAAGGATTCTGTAATCCCAAGGCTGTCACAAGAGCTTGCTTAATCTGTTCAGTACACAATAACACCCAGATGAGGGATCCGCAAAGGCTCGAACCCAGACCCAAGGCAAGTGGAGAAGACCGTTTTTTCTAGTGCACACAAGGGAGCTCTCAGGGCTAGTGCAGGTACACAGTAAGACTAGCTCATCTCCAAATTGGTGTACAAAGCACAGTCTGTACAAGTGGTTTCTAAATATTTGTGGCACTTCAACTAGCAAATTTTGAACCAGTTTCCATAGCACAAATTATAAAGAAAGAGGGGGGGGGGAAAGGATCCTGAACCTGTATAAAGGGGCTGGAACTCTGGAATCTAGAATTGTTGTTTTGACTTTTCATGTTCCTGAGAAAATACCTGGGACTTAGGTATAATAAAATAACTCCACAGATATGCTTCTTTTGGGTATGAATTGTAAACTCATTTTGTTCAACTCAAATAGCTAAAACCACTTTTTTTTCTTTTTAATATTTTGTCTTTTTCATGAAAGATAGGTTCTAAAACACAAATACAGGTATACTAGTATAATGGATTTACTGGATCCATTAACCAGCTTCAGAAATTATCACCATGGTCAATCTTATCTCCTTTATCCATGTAGCCACACCTTTATTGAATTGTATTAAAAGGGAATCATGAATATCTTATTATTATATGAATATAGTTTAGTATATGACGCTAATTATGGGCTTTAAAAACATACTCAAAATGGGATTATCACACCTAATATTTTCCAATTGTTTCACAAATATTTTTGAGTTTATTAAAATCAAGCCTCAAGCAAGGTTCCAAACATCGCATTTGATTAACATGCATTTTGAGATAATTGCTTCTCCATCTTCTCCTCCCATCTCCTTCTCCTTTTTCTTCTGTCTGATGAAGAAACCTGGTCACATGTGATTCGAAATTTTGACATTCTGGATTTGGCTGATTTTATACCTGATGATATATAGAGAATACGTTTTTCTATATTCTTGTGTTTTCTGTGGTTATATTTAGAAATTTGGTTTCCGGAGCTGCCAGTCTTATGGCAGCTTCACTGAGAGAAATGTAACTTTTTTTTATTTCTTTCTGTCTGGCTGTTTATACAATTTTTTTCTTTGTTTTAGGTTTTAGAAGATTTATTATGGGATACATAAGTATGGCTTCTTTTCATCCATCCTTGTTGGGATTAATAGGGTTTCATTAATTTGTGAAACCCTTCAATAATTAAAAGAAATCTTTCAACTAGTATCTCTTCCAATTTTCTTTCCACCCCATTATCTCTCTCTTCTGTACTAGGGCCCCTGTAACAGTTGTATTAGGCCTTTTCATTGGGTCCCAGGTTTTTTATATTACTGTATGTATTTTTCTTCCTTCTTTCTTTTGATGCTTTACTCTAGGTAGTTTTTAAGTGCTGGTAAACGCGTTCTTAATTTTTCAACATTAGAATTTTTAATTTTTGCATATTATAGTTCTGTGATGAATTATCACGTTATCTATTTTCCTGAATATATTAATCACAGTTATTTTAAATTCTATATCTGGTAACTTCGATATCTTGACCACTTTAGGTTCCCTTTGCATTATTTGCTTTTTTTGTAATTTGTTCCTGTCTCGTGATATTTCTATTTAATAGCTATTGAGTAATGTTAGGTATCGAGTATGAAAAATTGTGGAAGTTCTGGGTAAAGTTATGTTCTTCCTGAGAGGATTTACTTTTCTTCAAGTTGTCAGTAAGAATTGGTATCTATCAAGGACCTTGATACAATCAATGACTGAGAAACATCAAGGCTGGTGTTAGGCTTGGTGGAGACTGGTCTATTTTCGGTTTACTCTTAGTCACAAAGGATAGACTTTCAGACGTCTCAACTGAAACACTGTTTTCTAGGACCCTTTTTCACTGGCAGCCCTGAAACCCAATATTTGTCCTTTCAGCCCAGTGAGAAGGACTTAAGTTCTGCTTTACATGCCAGACAGTTTCTGATAAAGCTACTCAGTTCTGCCATTGTCCTGCAGAGGCAGCCACAGAGATTAACCAATGAGCATGGAGTGCCCAGATTCCGATTTGGCCCACGTTGTGGATTACTGACTCTTGCTTTGTACCATCACTTTCTGTCTCGCCTCTGAAAATTTACTAATATCCATGGGAAAAATGTCAGAGAAAGTTGGCTCACCTAAATTTCTCTCTCAAACACTGGCTGCTTTGGTTGTTCACTGATTAACTTTGAAACATTTAATTTATTTATTTACCCTTCTTTTTAATTCTGCCTTTTTCATTATACTCAGTTAAAGGGATGTTCTGATACAGAATATTCCAAAGGAAACAAAAATAGGAGTTCATCAACATATCATTCTTCTTTTTAATTATGAAACCATCTACAATATAACCCCTGTATTCTTTAGTAGCTTCCTTGATTTCTGGCATGGGCAAGATGGTCTAGGTTTATCTCCTACGTTTGGAGGGGGGCAGGTGTTTCAATATGGATAGACTGGCTTCACTTGAAAGACATGAAGGAGGGGAGGAAATACTAACTTCGTTTTTTTTGTGTGTTTTTTTTATAAGGAAGCAGGGAGCATTACAGATAAAGTGAACAGCAAATCAAAAGCTTTGAAATGGGAGTTTGTGTGAGGTGTTTTAGGAACAGTAAGAAAGTCAGCGTGGCCAAAGCTGAACAGTGAAGGTGGCACAGAAGGAGAGGTTTAAGGTTAAAGGGATGTATATGGTACAAAGCATAAGAACTTACTAGGTATTCCTCACTTTTCTACATGTATACAATATTATAAAAATATAAACACTGTTAAAGTTGCATGTAGGGAAGAGGGAAAGGATAGAGCTATTTCAGGAAATTATATATAGATAATCTTTTCTAATTCTTACTGCACTATAAATTAAGTATTAATATTCCCATTTTATAGATGAAGAACTTGATGCTTTGAGATGTTAGCTAAACTGTCCAATTCATACAACTAATAAGTGATAGAACTAAGATTTCAACTTCAGTATTTTACATCTATATGACTTGTATTTCTCCATAGGCCATGGTGAGAAATTTAGGAGGATTCGTTAAGATTAACACTGATGTAATTAAACGGAGAAGCTTGCCTTGCCTGAATAAAAAAACAAAAGAAAAAGCATAGATACAGGAGCTGTCGGGGTGGGGTAGGAATGGGGGACACACAATTTTGCTATATTGTATGGAAACTGTAGCAAATATTGAATGTGAACACGTAAAACATTATTTGACTTACAAGGAGGAAAAACATTTGTTATGGCTCCTTCCAAAAGTAAATATTTATCTATCAATATAAGATGAGTAGACAGAACAGGAGGAGAATTAATCCTCTTTGGTGTGTGTGGTTTAGATCACACCTGAATATTACAATCTGGGAACCAAATTTCAAGAAACAATAAATGATCAAATTGGAGTGTGTATAAAAGAGTGGGCATGATGATGGGACAACCAGTCATCAGAAAGGAAATGCTTAAGAAAATGAGGATGGATAGAGTAGAGGAGATTTTAGCAAAAAAAAAAAAAAATGGTGAATGATTTGTTCTATTTAAAGGATTATAATCAGACAGAGTGACTACACAAATTCTGTGTCATTCCAGATGGGGTTTCAGGGGCGAAACAAAGGTAGAAATTGTTATTATAATACCATGCTTTATGTGGTTTTTTCAAGTAGTTGATCTTTTTGATCATGGAATCAGCTACATCTGCAGGGGTTCTTAGTTCTTTTGAGGACTCTAACACTTTTGGGAATTTAATTAGAATATGGAAACTAATCAACATATCCAAAATTTTTCATATAATTTCAAGGTTATTTTCTGATCCTTGAAATTCATTTAGGCATTTCCATGGTGTCTATGACCCCAAGTTAAGAACCCGAGAGGGAGTGACAGGTTTCCATTTCTAGAAACATTGAAATAGATGCTGAGTAACCACTGTGGCCTGACATGGTAGAGAAAACAGAAGAATGGAATGATGAACTTTTGGGGATGATCCTAAAATAACTGTGAAAATTGCCAAATAAACATAATATATCTTTACGTTCCCTCTCTCGATCACCTGTACAAGTATAACCTTCTATCGTAAACAGTTGTAAAAACCTCTGTTACCTTGAAGCATTTCATCCATTGCATCTTTTAAGTTATTTCCATGGTGTTAGAATTGGCAAGAGAGTGCTTTGAACCTGGTGGCAACCATCTCCATTCACGGGGGGGAAAACAGAAAAAGAGATGCAGCCTAAGCCAGAACCACCATCTACTCTGCAAGACAATTTCTTTTATAAAATGCCAATATCCTCAAATGGCATCAAATTGTCATATTTATTTTGTTGACTCAGTTGTTTCCTAAACTGCAATTCAAATCACTTACTGGAATATTTCAAAGTGTTAAAAATAATATCGAAGCAAACAAAGACTCATGCCTTTCTCACTTTGTACACCATTTTGTTTATGAATTTGCATCCCAGACAAACTTGTTTTATTTGGATAGCCAGTGTTTCAAAAATATTCTCTAAAGTTTTCGCAAGCCCAAGATTTTAAACTTTTATACAAACATATCTGCACTGATTCCCCCCACACACTTCTAGTGTTCTGGTGCTAGTTAATTTTCAAATTATTTTGCAGTACAGTCTCAGGCAAAGAATACTTAGTTGAAATTTGGAATTCATTCCCCAAATTCTGATTTCATTCCCCAAACTGATTAACCAAATTAAAAAAATACATCAACTAACAAGAGCCAAATAGCAAGAAAATAAATATGCTGCATTAAAGATGGAAGAGGCCTAATTATGAATTAGTAAATACAATTAATGAATACATAAAATTGAATATCCATCATTCTTATTATTAAATTTAAATAATTTCTTGTGTGAGTCATACTCATTGAAAAAAAATTGCATATACAGAGATGCATAAAGAAAACATATTTAAGAATCTGTAATTCTACCATTCTGAGATATTAAAATTGTATTGTAATACTTTCCTGTCTTCTTTTGTGCCTTACAAATATATCTTCATATTACATACTCATTTTAATTAAAAGCATGTTTATATAGATTTGTATATAGGAGCTGTAGATTTATTTATATTTATATATAGGTTTATGTCTTAGTTTTCCACTAAGCTATATCCTCATGCCAATACTCTAAAAACATAGTTTTTAATAGCTACATCATAGTTCTCCAAAGGAAAACACTGTTTTTTAATGACTCCTTTCTTTGGATATTTAATTTATTCAATTTTTTAATTAGTATGACTGTGATGAATATCCTTGTCCATAAATATTTAGAAACAGAACCACTAGATCAAAGAATGTGGTAAGTCTAATCTAGTTGACACATATCACCAAATTATCTGCCAGAGAGTCTGCCTGTTTTCATCATCCATGGATGTGAGTGCTCTTTTCATATTACTAATTTGCCAATGTTCATTAAAAAATGGCCTAATTAAAATGTGAAAATTAAGTAGTTATCTTAGAATATATTTATTTAATTGAAGGTGAGTTTGAACATTTTTTCACATATTTATTGGCCATTTGTAATTCTTTTGTGAATTTGTTGTTTAAGATCTTTGTCCAAAGAAATGGTTTTCTTTAAAAAAAAAAAGAAATTTTAACTATGTATACACATATATGCATATATTTATATAAGTAGAGAAAAAACTGTGAAAAAATATAAGCCATTGGAAGTGCACAAAGATTATTTACTTTTTATATGTACCTTTGCTTTGTTTAAATTGGTATTATTCTTGTTTTTAAAAATATAAATATTACTATGCTTCCGCTTAATGGATGTTTGTCTGTGCAAAGCTTTGGTGACCCTGAGAATAACTTCTGTACCTGGAAATTAATTATAGGCATTTGGATTCTTTAAATTAATATTAAATGTAATAACATCACAAATTCACAGATATATTTTACTTAAGGTTTTAAGTTCAAATTTTAAGTTGTTTTATATTTTTCATTATTCTTTTCATAAATTTAGTAAATCTTAACAATGTCTTTCAAGAGAGCTTCTGATTAATGTGTAATCAATCTAACGTAAACAAATTGAAATCTCTTTACAATCTCAACCACTTAGACTTAATTAAATTCTTTTAAACACTTTCAACTACAAAACTCATGTATAAATTTATTATATTAACTTTTTTTGAAGTACTCCAAATTAGTAATTTGCAAGATTATATATATAAATAATGTTAGTAACCCTAATATATTAAACTCTGAAATACAGTGACACCTAAGACTCATTAATAACATGAAAAATTATTTTATAACTTTTAAGCTACAAATTGCGAGTCCTAAAAAATGACTTGTATACACATTAATTGGAATCTAAGGTTAACCTGCTAAATACTCTACTATTCCCAGTTAAATTATTTAAAATATTAAATAAAAGGAAAAGGTGAAAGTATTACCAACAAAACCCCTCCATTTCTAGATTTAACAAAAACATAGTAAGGCTATGATGATAATTTACATTTTATCATCTATGTTTGCAATTCTAATGCTCCCAGAGTTTTAAAGAAAATTATCCAACAAGGAAAAAAGAAAATTGGGATCACCGTTTCTACAGAATGAAAGATAAAAACCAGACAGCAGACATCCAGATGGATTTTTCCCTTCCCACGGAGGGACAAATTGGGCCAATTTTTCTAGTCACTATAACAACCATGGATTCAAGTCCATACCTTCCAAATGGAGTTGGATAATAGCACTAGGCCTCTCAAGTCAAGAAACTTTAGCAGTGATTATCTTCCGTCTGGATTGAATCAACAGCCTCATACCCTAGCACTTTACCACTTACTAGGAGTCAATGAAATCGACTCCCTGCTTCATATTATTCTGAATTTTTTTTTCATATCTTACAGTATAGCCAGTCACAATTATCAAGGATATTTAAATAATATCTGGTTACATTTCTTATAGCCCTCAGAGCTATGTTGATTCTATGGTTACATCATTAAAGTCAAACTAATGACAATTATAAAGAAAATAGAGCATATTAGGAAAACGTGCTTTCTCAAGTAGTTATAGACAAATATCAATCTAATTATATGTTAGATTTTAGTTTACTGGTTTACAAAGAGTCACTCTAGCACAGGGAATGAGTTCTCTGAAATGGGAGCACCATCTGAATCTGAGCTAAGTGAAATTAATAGTCCCTGTTCCTGTTGTGTTCCTGTGTCCTTGTATGATATCATATCCTCTTTTCTTCATATTCCCTAAAGCAATCAGATACCTGAACCACATTTTTTTCTGGCAACTCTTGACACATTTTTATCACTTTTCTTCAGGCTGCATTGTTGTTTTTTATAATGTACTTTGTAAAGCAAAGAATGTCCGTTAATATCTTATTGATCACTGATCTTTACCATCTGTTTATTCGGTTGGTACCGTAAAGATGTTTGTTTGCCCCAAACCAGTAAAGCTTTAGATTTTCATGTCCTGTGTGATTCTTTTGCACAATTATTTGCCTGCCTTTTATTGGCCAGAAACGATTGGTCAAAACTGGTCATAACAACCTGAAGTACTCAGGGCAGCAATTCCAAAACATGTGGCAGTCATTGCTAATGACCCTCAAATCTCCATTTATCCTTTTTAATATAATAATAAAAATTGTGTGACTGGATATATCATTGTTCAGCAAAGACAAAATGTCTTCAAGTCCCTTGCAGCTAGGAATGACCATTTAACTAGGTCCTATAAAAATGGGATGTGGGGGAAAACAACTTTTAGCTACTCTCTTAAATAGAAACGTCCACATGCTCTCTGTTCTTCTCCTTGTTAGCTGGAATTACGGCAGTGGTTAAAGGAGTATGTGATGGAAGACATGTATTTAGCATGGTTGAGCAACAACACAGATGAAGCACTGGGTCCCTAGTACCACAGGGCCACTGTATCAGATCAAGATGCTTACAACCATCCAGTTAACTTAAGGGAGATTTTTTTAAAAAAGGTATATCTTGTACTTTACCATTTATTACTAGTCAAATAGACTTCTAACAACAATATAAGCTGAGAATATGTACAGTAATGTGCCAATCTAGTTTTCATTGGTTGGAACACATAAAAGATTTTATTTAATTAAATTGACTGGGTAGGAAAAAAATTTAGTTACATTAACTGTATCAATTCAAAAGTATGGTAATTAATATTTACATATATAAAATGTTTCTGCAACAAATGCCTATATTTCTGAGCAAATATAGGTTTATCTCTTCATTGATGGGAAGTAAATAAATTTGGCTATGCTTGATACTTTGAAAAAGAATATATCTATGTTGTTTAACATATTAAATTATGAACTATGTTTCAAAATAATTATAGGAGATGGCAGTATAGCATAATAGTAAGGGAAGGAGATTTAGAATAAAAGAGATCTAGATTTGGATTGTAGCTATGCCACTGTGGTAGGCCGAATTGTAAATGGCTCACATGATTCCTACTCCCTGGTATGCATATCTATTATAATCATTTCCCTTTGAATGTGAATAGAACATGAGAATTGAGGGTGTCAAAAAAATGTATACACATGGACACATTGGTCAACGTTGCTCAAGCAGTAGTTCACAGTAATCAGAAGTGTCTGGACGCAGACGGTAACCACTTTGAGCACCTCTTGTAATTGCAGAAGTCAAACGTAACTTGTATTCATCTTTTGTTATCTGTATATATTGAGTATTACAATTTTAATAGTTTTTTCCTTTCTTAAAATGTGTATTCATTTTTTTTGTACCCTCAGTATAATAGGCTATCACAACTATAATTAGTTATTAATCAGTTGACTTTGAGTTAACCAAAAGGGAGAAAGTCCAGGTGGGCCTGACCTAATTGGCTGAGCACCTAAAAAAATGACCCAACTATTCCTAAAGTCCAGAAAGACTGGAAGTGTGAGAAGGCCTATGGAGGGGTGACAAGTGGCAAGGATGTGACAGCAGCTTCTAGGAGCTGACAGTGATCCCTGTGGATGAAAAAGGGGCCACATATTAAACCTGACAAGCTCGGGGGAGGCCTGAGTGGCCAGCCTTACAAACTCAGAGACTGAAAGAAACCACATAGGATGGTCTGAAGATAAAAATTCCTAACTAAAAGCCGGTCATGGTGGATAGTCATATCAGAGGCCTGTGGCTTCCTTAACAAAGGTCAATATTTACCATATGTGAGCCTCTTGTCATTTTGCATTTAAGATAACAAGCCTTTGAAATGTCAGAATAATCTCCTTTTCCAGACTCCTCAGGGTACAACAGCTCACCAGAGCACAAAACTACAGAACCCTTTATTGTTATCTTGTTTCCTACATACTATCTCTATGTGCTATAAATACTTATTAATTATTAACAATCCTATACCCACCAATTTAAAAGCAGTATGTGTCTCTCAATTTGACTTTTTATCCAATGCCAGAGTCCCCCACTTGCTTTCTCCCACCCGCTTAATCAACCACCAATGGATTCCATGCAACCCGCTTTATGTCTCCTCCTTTTATTCTGATATATAAAATAAGCTGCAAAACTTCCCTTCTCTGGAGCACTTTCTCGATCTGTTGAGATCTTGCTTCCCAGCAAATGCCGTCAGTTGGGTTCAAATAAATTCATACAAATTCTCTACACATTTTGATAGATGGCAAGACAACAGGGATACTATTCCCACAACCAGAAGAAATGTATTCTGCACACAACTCGAGGGAGATTGGAAGCGAAAACTTCCTTAACTGGGCCTCTGAATGAGGAGGCAGCTGGCTGACACCTTCATTTAAAGAAATGTGTTTTTAAAAGAAAAGACAGCATATACTTTAAATATGTATACATATATTGGTGTATATTTATATTACCAGATAAAAAAGTATGAAAGGATACACACCTCTGTATCTGGAGGGGATGTTTAGAAGTGCAGAAACATTAATTAGTTTTCATATGTTCCTTGTTCTGTTCTTAAAAGGAGGAACAGAGATCTTAGTAATGGCAAGATGTTTAGCAAAACTGTCTCCGGAAGTTCTGTGGAAATCTGAGCTTTTAATCAATTAACTTGGACAGCCAATCGGGACAGCAAAAAGAAAAAAAGAATAAAATTAAAAAAATGAGGATTGTTTAAGAGAAAACATCAAGTGTAACAACATTTGCATCATAGGGGTACCAGAATGAGAAGAGAGAAAGCAAGGGATTGAGAACCTATTTGAAGAAATAGTGAAAGAAAACTTTCTTAACCTGGCCAAGGAAATAGACATACAAGTCCAGGAAGCAGAGAGTCCCAAAGAAGATGAACCCAAAGAGGCCCACACCAAGACACATCATAATTAAAATGCAAAAGGTTAAAGACAAAGAGAGAATCTTAAAAGCAGTGAGAAAAAGGCAACTAGTAACTTATAAGCGAGCTCCTATAAGACTGTCAGCTTATTTCTCAACAGAAACTTTGCAGGCCAGAAAGGATTGGCACAAAGTATTCAACGTGATAAAAAGTAAGAGCCTACAACTAAGCAAGGCTATCATTTAAAATCAAAGAACAGATAAAGAACTTCCCAGACAAGAAAAAGCTAAAGGAATTCATCACCACCAAACCAGTATTATAAGGAATGTTAGGGGGACTTCTTTAAGACCAAGAAAAAAATAAGATAAAAAATATGAATAATAAAATGGCAATTACTTTCAATGTAAATGGATTAAATGCTCCAATCAAAAGACATAGGAGGGCTGAATGGATAAGAAAACAAAACCCTTACATATGCTGCCTACAAGGGACTCACTTCAGATTGAAAGACACATATAGACTGAAAGTAAAGGGGTGGAAAAAAATATTTCATGAAAATGGAAACAACAACAATAAGAAAAGCTGGAGTAGCAATACTTATACCAGACAAAAAGGAGTTTAAAATAAAGGCTATAACAAGAGACAAAGAAGGATCCAGTAATCCAACTTCAGAGTATTTATCTGAAGAAACCCAAAACACTATATCAAGGGTACGTGTGCATTCCTATGTTCATTGCAGCATTGTTTACAATGGCCAAGATGTGGAGACAGGCTGGGTGTCCGTTGATGGAAGAATGGATAAAGAGGAGGTGGTACATATATACAATGGATTATTGTTTGGCCATGGAAGGGAATGGGTTCTGCCATCTGCAGTGGCATGGATGGACCTGGAGGGTATTGTGCTGAGTGGAGTACGTCAGACAAAGACAGAGACAAGGTGATTTCAGTTATATGTGAAATCTAAAGAACAAAATGAACAAATAAAACAGAAATAAAATCATATACAGAAAATATTTTGATGTTTGCCAGATGAGAAAGGGGTTTGGGGTGTGGGTGAAAAAAGGGGAGGGGATTAAGAAGTACAAATTGGTTGTTTAAAAGTAGTTATGGGGATGTAGGGTATAGCATAAAGAATATAGTCATTAATATTGTAATAAGTATATATTGTGTCAGATGGGTACTAGGATTGTTGGGGTGATAGATGGGGAGTTTGGAAAAAGGTGAAGGGACTAAGAAGTACAAATTGGTAGTTACAAAATAGTCAGGGGGATGTAAAGCAAAGCATAGGAAATATAGTCAATAATATGGTAATAACTATGTATAGTGCTAGGTGGGTACTACACTAGTCAGGGGAATCACTTCTTAAATTATATAAATGTCTAACCACTATGCTGTACACCTGAAATTAACAACAAATAATACTGAATGCCAACTGTAATTGAAAATGTTTAAAAAGGGGGAAAGGTGAAGGGGAATAAGAGGTCCAAATTTCCAGGTATAAAACAAATAAGTCATGGGGATGTAATGTACAGCATAGGGAATATAGTCAGTAATATTGTGATAACATGGTAAGGTGTCAGATGGTTGCTGGACTTGTCATGGTGATCACTTCTTTAGGTATATAAATGTTGAATATGGTGTACTCCTGAAACTAACGTTATATTTTACGTTAGCTATATTTTTAATAAAAATCTTAAAAAATAAGAAAGAAGGAAAGAGGAAAAGAGAAAGAGAGGAAGAGAGGAAGAAAGGAAGAAAAAGAAAGATCAAGAGTTGCCTCACTGAGCTCAACGTAACAGGAGGAGGTCTATGAAGGGGAGTCAAAGAGAAAGGAGGTGTCATATGAACAAGATTTGTGGGTATGGCTTTTGTCTAGTGGAGCGAATGCCTTGGATACCCATAAAAAGCCCACAAAGTTGCAAGCTTGGCCTGAAAAGGACAGAAGAAATACGAATAAAAGGAGGTTGTCAGACCTCCCCAACCACCCAAAAAAAAGAAAACAAATTCTAATGGCCGGAAGCAGGACGATGATCTACTCAATTGCAAACATGTGCTACTTTTCATAAAAAGGATGATTCAGAGGGTGAAACAAGTACCCAGAGGATAGAACTAAGAGCCACCAAGAATTATTTAGTCTTTACAAACTAATCAGGAAAGTCCCATCTGCCAGCTGGATTTGGAAACTGCTTTGGACCAGTGACTCCTTTTTACCTTCCATTTCCTTTTTGAATCAGAATATTTATAGCTAGGATCCTATGCCTGTCTCATTATGTATGTGGGGAGTGTTGAGGGTGGGTATCTTGTCCCTACTCTACAGATGGAGAGGAATTGTGCCCCAAGAGTGGTCCTTAGGGTTTATAGCAAGAGCCTCATCTGCACCTCATTAAGATGATTTAGATGATGAGGTTCTTGACTTTAAGAAGATTTAGATACAATTTTGGGCTTGGCCTGATGAGATTATAAAAATGTATATTTCGATGATGAGATGGGATGTAATAGGAATAGTCTTCTGGGAACTTTGGAAAAGGAGTGAGTGTATTTTGCATGGGAAACAGAATTCTGAGAGGGCCTCCAAGATTTCTGCCCCCTGGTGTGCACACCCTGTATAGTTAGTCACTTCACTTCCCTTCAAGTGTGAGCCTGTGAATACATGATGAGATAATCGCTCATTTTTAGATTAAGTTTTAAGCCAAATGGTAATGGATTGTCACTCAGTGATTACCTTACATTATATAAGGCTCCACCATAACAGTCTATAGAAGCATTTAGAAATTAGAGGGATCAGCTTCTGCTGGCTTGAAAGAAAGCAAACACCCACATTTTGAACTGCCTATGGTCGTCAGTTGGTAAGGAACTGTGGACAGCCTCTAGTTGCTAAGAGTGGCCCCCAGCCAACTGCTAGCAAGGAGACAGGGACCTTAGTCACAGACACAAAGAAATGAACCATGCTAACGACAGATGAGCTTGGAAGAGGCCCCCAAGCCTCAAATAAGAATCACAACCTTGGTTTCAGTTTGGTGAGACAGACCCGGAGCAGGGGACTGAGATAACCTGTGCCTGTACTTTTGACCTACAGGACTGTGAGATAATACATGGGCATTGTTTTAAGCTATTAAATTTATGGAAACTTGTTACACAGCAATATAAATCTAATATAGCCTCTAATGACCTATTTCGCCTTTAAAGTTCTGTAACAGACTCACTAAGCCTCAGTTTCCACATCAGTAAAACAGGATCATAGTACTTGCGTCATACCACACAGAGTGTATTGCATGAAACAATTCTTATTAACCTGAAGTAGGCTGTCAGGCACCTAGTAAGCACTTCACATCATGGACTCGTATATATTATTATTTTCAAGAAAATTATGAAAACCTTAAATTTTTCTTTCAACTGACTATGTTGGCAGCTATCAAAAATTTAACCTGAGGTAATCTAATCTGCTCTGCTCACCTACTTATTCTCCATCTTTGGGAAGCACTGCCAAACATCATAGATCAAATGTCTCTTTCTGCCTTCAGCTTTACTTGAATCCTCTCAGGTAGCATTAATCACTCCATCCTCTGAAGGGCCACAGTATATGCTCTTTGACTTCTTTTTAAGGCATATTTTATCCTATCTTGTATCTGGCTTTTTTCTTGTTACTGTTGAACAATCTATATCCTTGACTTCAGGGTAAGTCATTTATACTTAAAATAGCAAACAAATACAAGCTACTGTTAGTGGATGCCTTCTTACTTCTAGGTGTATCTGTGGAACGCTCTGTGCTTTTCAAAAGCTCTTTTAGAATCTTAGGTGTCATTATTAAATGTAGTATTTGGTTACTGATGATTCACCCTTCCCAAAGGGAATAAAATGGGTGCCAATAATGTTGATGGCACTCTGGACCTCACTTATGAAAATGTTCTCACTTGCAAAACTGAAAGCACTAAATATATTCTTATATCCAAGGCAAACAAATTATGTGCGCCCAGAAATACTGCAGTTTACTAGAAATTACAGCACTGATTTTTAAAACGGAAATGCTAACATTAATTTGACAAAGGTGTATATAGGGCAGTTAAAAGGAAATGATAATTAACTAGTGAAACAAAAAAATAGTCTGTTTTGATAAAGGAGAGTTGTATTTGATAAATAACAAGTGGAAACTTCAACTTAAGTTCTGCAAAAGAATGAAAGTCATCCAAGAATAAGGCAGTCAGTCAGGTGATGAAAGTCATAAGAAAGATACAACTGAATACTGAAAATAATACTAAACCAGTTATGGTCCTTATTACCTTATTCGGGGCTTGTAGAAATGCAACATGATTCATATCTGCTTAAAACTAAAATTTACTCTTAAAACATACACTATTTTCACAAACTGACTCTTAAGAGTCTTAAATCAAGGAGTTAAATAAGAATGAGGCAATGGCTTCACAGCAATTTGCAAAACAAAATTTGGTGACATCTGGAAAAATTTCAGTTACTTAGACTTTAAGCACAAAACATGATTCTAGCATGTTATTTTGCACTCACAAAACTCTAACATTCATGACAGTTCGTTTTTTGGTTGCTTGCTTGGTTTTAACTAGTGTGGAAAGGTCAAGAGAGCAAAAGTACTGGAGTGAAGAGGCCTGGACAAGTTTTTCAGAGCCTAAGCTATACTCTGTAAAAAAGAAATCATATTCCTGTCTGGTCTAACTTTAAGCATGTGCATGTGTGTGTGTGTGTGTGTGTGTGTGATAAAAATGTTGTTAAAGTGTTGCATTAGCTGCAAAGACCCCATAAATGATACAAAACTGGTCTTTGACCATTGTGAATGATTTCGTATAGTAATTGTATAGAGAGGATAAAATTCAATTATCTTAAGCAGTTAAAAATGAACAAATTATTTCCTGTATATATTCTAATATTCTATATCTGTATAAGTAGAATCTTATACTTAAAACAACCGTTTAGCTGAATCTAGAATTCTAGCATAACATTTATTGTCCCTACAAAAGTTGAAGCTATTTTCTCATTGTCTTTTAATCTTTATTGTTGTAACCTTTTGGACTATTGGAGACGTTTTAACTTGGCCTGTTTCTCTTTTATAGGTGATCTAAGTTTTTTTCAGTTGTTTTGAAGATTTCTTTCTTTGTCTTTGGTATTATACATTTTCACTAAGTTGCGACTAGCTTAGGGCTTATTTTTATGAGTAGTTATCCTGCTGTTAACTCATTTTGCTTCACAAATCTTAAGATTCATGACTCGCATCTATTAAAAAAAAATTTTAGCTATTGTTTTTTCAAGTGTTGCCTATTGTCATTCTCTCTATTCTGTCCTTCTGAAACATAGTAGATACGTGTTGAACCATCTGATTATATCACCTGTGAGTCATAACCTTTTGATAATTTTCAAATTTTATATTTTTTTACTGCACTCTGGGTAATTTCTTCAATTCTATATTCAAAATTATTAATTTTCTCTTCAGTTTGTTTAATTTTTAAAAATTAACCTGCCCATTGAGACTTTTTTCCTCCTTTAATTACAATGTTTTTATTTCACCTTAGAAGTTCACAGTAGTTGTTTGAAATTTTAACATTTTCTAAGGATCCAATGATTTATTTTTAAATCTATTCATTTAAAAATACTAATTTTAAATTCTCAACATAATTATCTTAAATTCTTGAAACGCCAATGCTTTAGTATATTTATGTCTACCAATTAATTCATAGTGAATATTTTTCATGTGTTTTGTAAATTTTTATTGTGAGCTCATCTTACTAGTGCACCCTCCCCCCCCATGGAAATCATTCGCATTCTGGGTGGTGTGACTACCTCTTGAAAGAGGTTTAGCATTCCTTTTTATGTCAGTGAAGTGAGGTGTTATCTCTGGCTGAGGACCAATTTCATGATAATTTTTCAGCATGACACTTCCTGAACCACTTGGGAGGCCCACATCCAGCAGTTAGATTTCTGTCTTTTTCTTCCTCTCCTACAGAGGATCTTGGAAAAGACAGATAACCCTCCTGTGCCTTTAGGCGATTATCTCTAGCCTACTCTTTCATCAAGTATACATGTCACAGACTGGGTTCTCTGGAAAACAGACTGAGAAAAAGTTTAGTGTTCAAGCCATTTGTTAGGAAGCGCTCTTGGGATTAATACCTGTGGATGGAAATAAGACAGTGGATAAAGTTTAGCTGTGCTGTAGTTACATTAAATGCCTCTGCTGGCCCTACGTGTGGCTTTGGAGTTGATATGTCGCTTTATCATTGTTTCCCACTGAGGAAACAGGGCCAGGCCTGTATAGCCCTGCCAATCAGTTGTTGGATGCTGGCAATCCTGGGAAAGGGGTACAGCTTTGGTGAGGCAGCTCTCTTTAGCCAGACAATTTCCAAAAGGGGCTGGTGGAAAAGAACTGTCTAAGTTACTTCTAACAACTGGGGTAATACATTCTTTATTCCTGAAAGGAGATCTAGCAGCATATCATTCACCACAGCACAGACTTCAAGGACCCCAACTCCCCTCCTCAGGTGGGCTCTCGATCTCATCTCCTGCTCCCAGTTACCTCTAACTTATTAACATCACAACTACAAACTCCATTCCCACAGTACTCCACGCCCTACACTAGGACCAGATGCATTAATTGTTCATGAGCTTCCATTTAAAATTATCAGACTCATCCAAATCAAGACATTTTGGGAAGTCCAACTACACTTTGATAGCAGGGCTGTCCCAGGCAAAATGGGAAGAATATTATTTATTTCGACTATGTTTCTTTCTTG
This sequence comes from Hipposideros armiger, assembly GCF_001890085.2. Lineage (NCBI taxonomy): Eukaryota > Metazoa > Chordata > Mammalia > Chiroptera > Hipposideridae > Hipposideros > Hipposideros armiger. The sequence continues at coordinate 170,359 of NW_017732080.1, forward strand.
TGATTTTAGCCATGAGGTCAGTTTTTTGGTTCTTATATTTCCTTTCCCCACCCCCCAGCATTTCTATGTGTTTGTGGGAAATTTTTCAAGTTATCTTAGTCCAGGGGTCAGCAAACTTTTGATATGGAAGAGCCAATTCTGTCCCTCACAACAGATTTAAAAATTATTCGAGAGCCATAAATATATTTTTACAAATAAGGAAAATTTAAGTTAATATTAGAACAAGTAATAGTATTAATTATATCTTATTAAAATAAAAATTCACACATGTAAGTACCCAAAGAGCCACAATTTGCCAACCCCTGCCTTAGTCTATCAACTTGCAGGAAATGAAATGTATGTTTTCAATTTTTAAATCTTACCCTGAATTTATCAGAATTCTATCAAATGTAATATATGCATATCCCATTATATTTTATACCAATTAAAATATAAAACCATTTATGGAATAATCATTCATCTATTGATTTAAAATGATACATGTATTATATCTGAATCCCAAACACACATGAACATGCACTCAGATATTCATTCAAATAATGAAATCTGTTCTTGTTTTCTAAATATCTCCATCAATCTGCTTACCTATTTCTGTACCAGTGTCACATTGATTTTATATTTGTAAATTGATAATTTATTATAAGATATCTTGTGTTTTCTGAACATAGGCTAATACTTAAAACAAACATAAAAATCACCTTTAAAACTGCACAAAACTCCCACTGGAAATATGATTGGAGCTTATTATATTATTTAGAAACTGTCTTTGTCTTATTATTATTTACTTGCATAATTATTTTATATTTATTATTTAATTTTTTCTTTTCTTTATGAGTTGGTTATTGTAGACACAGGAAAGCTTTTGTTTTTTTTCTATATACATTGTGCAGGCATCTATTTTATTGAATTTTAGTTTTCATAGCTTGGGTATTTAAATCTAAGGTGAAGCATTCTCTCCCCTTTTCAATAAAAGTATATCAATTTTTCAGTTTTGAATAGTGTAGCACATCATTGTAACTAGAGATTGACCATGCTAATAATAAACACAGGAACTAATGTGCGATTGTGGTTACTTCAGCAGTCTAACGCTAACCAAATTCCATTGTGGTTTAATTTACAGGGGAGTCCTTCTATATTTTCCTTTGTATAAAAACAAAGACCACAATAGTGACCACCCAGAAGTAAAGGACTTGTTGCTAGAAGGATATATATA
>NW_017732080.1:171736-178258 GCF_001890085.2 Hipposideros armiger
AGCTCACTGCCTGCTCAGCTCGGGCTGGGAATTGAACTGCTGTTGCTCAGAGCTCAAACTCTTGAGCGAGCTCTTAACCAACTGAGCCACTCGGCTGGCCCTTGAAACCTACTCTTATCTAGGATGAGAGGAACTTTTAAAATGTCCTTGTATAAACTGAATTACTACCAAAATGAGTATGGGAGCAGGAAAAAAAAATAGATACATTTATAAAAGTTTACCAAAGAAACAGTAATTTGATCATCAGAGGTTACCCACTTCTCCTGGGGACTCAGTATTCTAGTTATCTGGAATTTCTTTCAGTTCTCCCCAGACACCATGATGTCTCTTGGTCCTTAGGCATTTCACCTTACTTTCCTTCCCCTACTTCTCTCCCCATCAATCATGCCTGCCCATCCATCAAGTATCAGTTTAGAAGGTTTTCACCTAGGAAGGTTTTCCTGGTGAACTAATTTGGAAGGGTCTCAGCTAATCTCTCCCATTTTTACCCAAACTTCTCCTTACACTTTTATTTTAACTGCTTCTTATATTTTCATCCCTGAGAAGAAGTTGAATTCTGAGGAGAGGGGGTGCTCTTGTTTAGAGCTGTATCTCCAAACAACTAACAAGGAGCCTGGCAAGTGGTAAGTGCTTATTAAATAACTGCTGAATAAATGAATGAATATGTAAATGACTTTAAAAAATAGGAATGTGAGTGTGGTAGTGTTGAACTATGTCAACTTGGGTAAGCTGAAACTTTATCAGAATCACCCTCCCTGTGTAGCTTCTGGTTAAAGTTAGGAAAAAAAAGAAATTTACACAGAGTTTGGAAATTGGAAATCGAGCAGTAGCCATTGTGCTTTGAATGCCATGTGGTTAGACAAGGTGGAAATAGGTGCAGGGAGGGGGTGTGGGGTCCTCCTGTATCCTTGTCCCCCTTTGCCCTGTGTTCAGTTCTTCTTCCTTTCAGATGCCTAATGATTTCTCAGGTTCTTCCACAACTATGTAAAACTGATTCCTATAATGAGTCCATTATTTCATAAGTATCATGATAGTTCTGCTTTTCTGATAAAATCCTGATTGATAAAAAGAGCAATAATCATTATTTCTCTCTCCTTCAGATTATTTCATACAGTGTTCAAAATGCTGAAGATCAAAATTAAGGTTAATGTGTTTTCTATGAGATTTTCATTGCAGAGAAACACTGAACCAATTTGGAAATTTAAAAAGACAGTCTTGTCTATCCTTTATGAGGAGTTTATAGAAGCCAAGACTAAATCAGGGTAAGCTAAAGATAATGATTTTTCTCTGGCTATGGACATGTTTCTTAGACTTCTGAAGAGGTTGTCTGTAGCTGTGGGCAAACTTACCCATAACATAATCCCAAATAAAAAAATGCTGTGATGGGATCAAGGGGGTGTTTGTTTGTTTGTTTTTGTTTTAAAGCTTAAGGCAACCAGGTTCATATTGAGGTGAGTAAAGTTATGGAAAATCAGGAATAAAATATGGAATAAACTTATGTAATTAATCAGGTTACTAAATAAATTCAGTGTAAAAGTTATGTAAATCATCATTATTTCTACTTTATTAAATCCCTATAACACTGACATTATATAATTCCAGTTGGCTATTATTACTGGAAAGTCTGTCTACACGACAATAAAACATTTCCAGAAAGAAGGAAATAATGGTGATGTCAGAATTGTTGTGAGTAAAAAATAGTCAATATTATTACTTTGACATCCACCCCACCCCACCCCCATTACTTAACACAGATGAGAACAGTGGGTGAAAGGAGAAAAATAACACAATAAAACAAACAAAACAAAAGACAACTTTGCTCAAATTTTCCCTCTATGGTTTTTAAGCACAACCATAATCATAATTGCCCTTTCCTCAAAAGTTTTTAATGAGTACAGAATAAAGTTCAAACTATAATCATGACATTCAAGATTTTCCTTTTAATCAGAGCTCAAACTACCACTTCAAATCTTTCCCCTCATAATTCTACTTAATACATTTGGTCATATAGTTATGGTCTACATTCTACATCAACTGTTGGACTGTGAGTATCTTCAGAACCAGGTCTACGTATTGACCAACTTTGTATCCTCTTTAGAGACTAATACAGTGCCTGGCACATAAGAGGCATTGGAAAAGATTTATTGAATTAAAGTGATTTGAACTATGCTGGAAAAAAAGAAAACCCAGAAAGTTTTAGGCATGAATATTACACAAATCAAGTTTTATGTCTTTTTGTGGTTCGACATTTATTTTTTATAAAAATATAAATATATTTTTCAAAATAATTTGAATGAGTTTCACCATTTCTCTTCCAGAGTTAATTTTAAGAATAAAAACCTAGGACAGTACAAAAAACATCAATAATGCTTTCCTGCTGTTTTAACATTTAGAAGACTGTAGGAATTCTTTTTGGTCAATACCATTTGCCCTGATTTTACCCATATTTAAGAAAGTTTACTTCTGCTTCCTGGTCATCTTTGACATACAATTCTCTGTTTTGCTAGTCTTAGGAAATACATCATCTTTACATAATCAACGTGTATTTTTTTGCAATCAAGTTAATAAACACTGGAAGAAGGGAAATGTTGTTATGTCTGTATTAATATTGTTTAGGCCCACAAACATCATTTAGACATTCTTTATTATCCTTTACTGTTTATATTATGCATATACTATGGAACATCTGTCCTTGAGGAAACATCAATTTAATTCAACTGACATTGGGAAAATAAAAAACCGACTTTGTGAAAAAAATAGAACTAGTGTTTAACAATGAAATAAAATCCATATTAACTTGCTAATATCTAATAGTAGACTAGCAAGCTGAATAATGGAATCTTAGCCCTGGTAAGAAACCATAGAAGCTTTCAGTATAGAAGCATTGTCTTAACATTAGAAAGACTATAAAAGAATATAAGTTTGGTATAAATAAGATAGTTGTCAGTAAATGTTTCAAATAAATAAATATAAATTAAAAGAACAGTAATTTCCTACTGAAATATCCCCAAAGCATTGATATCCCTCACTGGTAATAAATCTAATTGTTTGTAGTCATGAGAAAAGCAATTTTAAAATTACTTTTTACTGAATTTTGAATATTAAATAATCAGATTAGTAATATATTTTAAAAATTGAAGTTTTGATAGTTATTAAATTTTTAATATTTTTAATTATAATTTTGTTTTTCTTTTTAAGAAAAATTCCTTCTAAAGTCTCTGATGCAAAATAATGATGAGAGAGTATAAAAACTGACTTACCAGAACACAGAAAAACCAAACATGGATGGGTTGTGAGGACAGAAAAGTAGTATTGACTTCCATGTGTGGTTTGAATAATCATTTTCTTTATTTTAAAATTGTTCTTCATATGAAATGATTAAAATCCAAGTCATGGTGGGTGCATTCTTGGGAAGGTATCAGCATTAGCTGCATAGAACCAGAAATGTCAAATATATTATTTTCTAAATATCTAATATATTTGAGGATATATTATTATTCCTACGATAATAATGCCAATATCCACTCCATTGCATTGTCTATTGTTTGTCACACTTCTTTCTCCTTGGAATATTCTTATCTTGATTAGTCTAGATACTTTATATACAGCAGAGGTCAGCAAACATTTTCTGTAAATTGGCAGATAATAAATATTTTAGGCTTTGTGGGCCATTATTTCTGTTGCAGCTACTGAACTCTGCCTTTGTAGCAGAAACCAGCCGTAAATAATTTTAAAACAAATAAGTGTGGCTGTGCTCCAATATAAAGCTTTATGTATGGACATTGAAATTTGAATGTCACATACACTGTATGTGTTATGAAATATAATTATTCTGATTTTTAAAAAAATAATTCAAAAACATGTAAAAACCATTCTTAGCTCAAGAAAAATAAGAGGCCAGATTTGGCCTGTTGGCCCATTTGCCAATTCCTGATATAGTGTATAGAGGAACCCATCAACTCTTTTCAGTTGCTGGATCACAGTCTTAAGCACATTGATGGTGGTCAGGCATAGAAAAATAATCAGCCTAAATATCTTCTCATACTTAAGAGAATAAGCCATAATAAGTTTGTATCAGGATACAAATGGCAGTGGCACCATGCAAAAGCAACCAGCCAAATATCTGAATTATATTTTCTTCATGAAAAAAAAAAAGAAAATTGAAATAGGGCACAGAAAATAAAAAATTACTAGTAATAAGAAAATTAAGAAAGCCACACAGATTAATCTATCACGCAATTTGATTTTCTGTTGGAGAACTATTACAGTTGATTCAGTATGGGTACACTATTTTCTATATTGAAACTATGTAACTTTACTAACCATCATCACACAAAAAACTTTAATTAAAAACCAAAAACAAAAAACTACCTAAACTGCAAAGTAGAGGCATATTGGTTCCCTTTGAAAGATAAAGTTTTGATGGACAATAAGGTGTTCATCAGAACCTGTGTTTTTCCCTCCTTTCCACAAACTTGAGAAACTGATGTCTTCATGAAGGCAGAGAGAGCAGAGTCCACACAATATATCTCTCAGATATCTCTATGAAGAAAGACTATGGGCAGAATGATTGATTGGACAACGCTAAAACTGAGACTAGCTCTTTACTATGAAAAGCACCGAAGGAAAGAAACAGGCCTGCTTGAGCCAACCTTTTTTATTTATTCATGTAAAAGTACAAAAATACTTGCTAGTGAAATGAATTAAGTGAATGTTTCTGCTGGCCACACAGTTCTAATGAAAACTACACTCACTGCTCATTGCACAAGAATTACAGCTTAGAAAGGGAGCCTTTGAATTTTTAAGCAATGACCTATCTAGGATTTACCATTAATTGGATTATGTTGGATTTCCACCTCCCATTCAGTTTGACTTCTACTTTTCATTATCCACTTTGTCACCCTGAAGAGTACAGGGTGAACTTAATAATTTAATGGTAGTATCTCTAAGCAGTGTTCTAAGTGTTTGTTCTATGTGATTTATGATCCTTTAATTTCGTTCCCAGAATACTTTGTCATAATATATAATTGAGAAAACACTGAAGAATGGTTTCGAGATCAATCAAACGAAATAAAAAGAGGCACTAAATTTTAATGACTTACAAAGACCTTAACATTTCTCACCCATGATTTTTGTTTGGTTGTTTCTTTTCTTTTGTTAGATCTGACTCCAAAGGAGCCAATTTTGCAGTTAGCCTAATGCCTTTTTGGTTCTATTCATCTCTCTCAAAGAGAAAATAATGTTACATTTGGACGCTGTCTATAACAAAGTCAGGCAAAGCTAAGAGGCATATGATACCACTGCCCACTTATCTACCTCTTCCCTTTTCAGACTATTCTAGACTCTATCCCGTTTAATTACTACTGACCTAGAAAAACCTCAGACTGCACTGATCTCTGGGACTAAGACTGTTATTAGCTCTTGACAATTAATGACTTAAAAATGAATATCTGATTCTACACAGGAAATTGCCACCATCCTTACAATAACACCACCTTCCACGATCAAAAAACATACAACTTTTCTTGATCTCATCAGAGAGCTGAAGTCACAAATGAACATAAAATCTAAGGAAGGCAGGCATCTCCAGAGACAGAATATAAGCACTTGCTTACCTGGAGCAGATACCAAAGAACACCTGAAGAATTCAGCTAAAATTTTTAACAAGTTACCGAAGAAGGCCAGCTGTGAGCTAGCAGGAGAATATGGAACACGGGAACCACAGACACAAGGACAATTCATATACCAGCCCTCAGGTTCTTCTCACAAAAGCAGACCGATAATAGTGATGAGAAAGCCTCTTAAGAGGTGCAGCCTTACTGGAGCAGAAGAGCAGCCACTTCTAGAAAAAGGCACAATACCGTGCCCAGAACCGTCTCTTCATTTTCCCGTGGAAAAATAAAGCCTTAAAATGGTGGGAGAATGGCAGCAATGGGACCTAAAGAAAACACATTGGAACTAGGAGAAGGGAACTGGACAAAAAACAAACAAACCAACAAAAAAACAATCCAAAACGCTCTGCCCTTGGGGGAGAAAGGGAGATACACAATCTCAAGTCGAGACAGGGTCACTGAGATGGCCCTACTCCAATACCCATTGATGAAGTGCTTGCGTAAGAGTAGGTCTTAATCAGTATAAAAAAATAAAAAAGAAGCTCCTCTCCTCCAACCACAGCAGGATGGCAAGCACTGAGGCATCGAGTAACAGCAGTGTTCCTACTGTGGCAGACAGGTGGGAGCTTGGAGGAAGACACTGTAAGGACCATGAGAAGCAGAGACCTGAAGCTGAGGGTGGAGCTGCCTAAAATACATACAAGTATATTAGATAAGAGGGAAAAAAAAAGATAAAAATCAGTAGTCCCTAAGCATTCATCCCAGGGAGACAGGAAAATAACTCAAAATAAATGAAGAAAAATACAGTACAGGGAATATAAAAGATAAAAGCTATAAAGAGGAACCTTGGAGACAAATTTGGATCATTGATAATAACAATAAAAATATCCCGTGGTGCGACTGATCAAAA
>NW_017732080.1:179678-180678 GCF_001890085.2 Hipposideros armiger
GATCTATAGTATACAATCTCATTTATAAGAAAGATGCCTCTGAAAGAAGAGGGGAAAGAACAGTTGTTTTAATAAATGGTCCCAAATCCAAGGGATATCCTTACAGGGGAAAAAAGAAAACCTGACCTCCCTACCTCATATTATATACAAAAATCCATTCCAGGTGGTTGGTAAACATAAACATGAAAGGTAATACAAGATAATGTGGGAGAATGCCTTTATGTCACTAGGACAGGGAAATGTTTCTTAAACATGGCAACAAAAAGGAACTAACCATAAGAAAGATTAATAAATTGAAACACATTCATACTGAGAGCTTTTGTTCATCAAAGACACTATTTAAAAAAATAAAAACACAAGCTATACAGTGGAGATGATATTTGTAACCCAAGTGTATTAGCTTTCTAAAGTTTCTCTGGTTACTACAAACCTGGTGAATTAAAACAACTGAAAGGTGTTATCTCACAGTTCCGAATGACTGGAGTCTGAGATCAGTATCATTGGGCCAAAATCAAAGTGTCAGCGGAACCTAGAGGAGAATCTGTTCCTTGCCTCTTCCAGCTTCTGGTGACGGCATCAATCAGGGCTCTAATGGATACTTGGTCCTGTTCAAAACGTTCCTGGAGACATTTGGTCCATGCCAAAAGGTCCCTGAAGTGTAATAAGAGGAACAGCAGAGCCATGAACAAGTTATTGGGGATCACATTCAACTACAGCCACCAACAGCATCATCCATATCACCAACACTGCTCACAGGTAAGTAACAGAAAGTCAGTCATCAGGTCAATCCATGCATATACTTAAGAGCAATTGCTCATTGACTTCGGAGTAACCCTGTCAAACTTCCTGATGAGGAAGAAGAAGAATAAACATAAAATCCAAGATTCTTCATGAATTACAAAAAAATTAATGTCCATACAATTTGAACCAGATTCAATGTTTGAATTCTGCAATGAATCATGGGACAGGACCAAAGATCAAGGACCTTTGGGTGTTGACC
>NW_017732080.1:185081-188731 GCF_001890085.2 Hipposideros armiger
AACCAACCCTTGTGCTACCTTGATCTTGGACTTCTATCCTCCAGGATTGTGAAAAAAGAAAATTGTGTTGAAGCCACCCAGTCAATGGTACTTTGTAATGGCAGCCCTAGCAAATGAATACACTGTATATAACCCATTGTCTTTGGCTAGAGGTAACTGTACATGTGGATATTTTAGATATTGGAGAGAAGGAATCTCATTCTTTTCTTGTTGTGTGTCTTCCTATTCCTGTCTTTTCTTTTTCTTCTTGCTGTTCCTTCTTCTCTCATTCCTTTTTCATGGTGTTTCTCACAGTCCTTGATAATTTGTCAATAAAATTTTTAACGAATAAAAATTTGTGAACAGCAACGCTGATATTTAGAGAAGGCAGAGTAGAGAAAATAATGGAAATACTTTAGGAAAAATGAAAGTAATAAATATTAACCTGAAATTTTCAATGAATAATTTTTAAAAGAAAGGAAAATTGGGAAAACGATTCTGTCTATTTTGAACAGTGCTCCTTATTTCCACTTTCGTTATTCTTAAGGCATGCTTTTTGGTAGACTTTGTGCTTGGAAATTTATCACGCTGCTTGGAACTCTTACTTTCCTTTTCCTTTTTCCTCCTTTCGCAGGCCTCTACTTGAAGTTCACACATAAAAGGTGCAGCAAACTCCTGAAACTCTGAACATGATGTTAACTGGCAACACTTGATGATTTTGTCTTTCTTAAAGAACAGTTTAAGCCGAGCCTCACATAATCCAAAGCACATTTTGTTTCTGATGTCTTCATAACATGATCAAATCATGACACTGCTAAAGTAACTCACATGGGCTTAAGCTTTCAACATAACTTATACATGAGTCGGTCCTATAAATAACACTCATAGTTTCAAGCCCATAAGATAATGAAAGAAAGGATAGAATTAATGACCGCTGTGTTTTCTGATCTGATAGACAGGTGCATTTTCACTGGTGTTGAAAATTATGGCTGAGTTCCAAGACTATAAAGCCACAGGTGCATTACTATTATACAAGATTTATGATTCTTATTCACAGGTTTCATTGTTTCCACACATGTAATGAGCTAGATAACAGTATTATTCCACATGCAAACTCAGCAATTATAAGAAAGCTTATCAGAATGTTACAAAGTCTAACAATTACTTGAGTATTAAGAATAGAATCCTCTTGGGGCCTGCCGAGTGGCACATTGGTTAGGAGTTGGCTTGGGACGCCAGCTGTGAGCAGCAGGACCCTGGTTTGGATCCCACATTGAGGGCCAGTGANATGTAACTGACAGAGGGCTCAAATATAAAGTATGTAAATAACTCCTATAAACCAACAAGACAAAGGGAAAGCAATAAAAATTTAAATATACTGCACAACTTCACAAAAGAAGGTATCCAAATGGCCAATAAACATATAAAAAAATGGCCAACTCCATTAGAAATCGGGAAAATGCAAAGTTATTAGATAGGCTATAGAAAAGATCTCAAATTTTGCTGAGACTATTGAGCAGATGGAAGCCTCACACACTCCTGATGGGAGTATAAACTGCTAAAACTACTATGGAGAACTGTTAATATTTTCTACTAAATGAGAAACTAACAACAACCTATGGTAAAGCAATTCCACTGCTAGGTATATTTCCTAGAATAACATATGCAGAAGTCCACCAAAATACAAGTCAAATAATGTTCATAGCAAGATTATTCATAATAGTCCAGAGCTGGTAACCAACCAAAATGTCTGTCAACAGCATAATGGATAAATAAAGCATGGTGTGGTTACACAGTGGTATACTATTTATGACAGATCTTTCTGTGCTCCACCCACATCTCCTTGTTTACCTTTGCCATGTTTGGATTAATTGAAGGAACCTAATTTACCATGCACTCAGAGAGCCAGAGTGCATGGAAATTTATTATGTTATGGGCAACCCTTAACCAATGAGTGACAGGTGTAAGAGTACAGGCATACCTTGGAAATATTCCAGGATAGATGCCAGACCACTGCAATAAAGCAAATATCACAATTTTTTGGTTTCCCAGTGCATATAAAAGTTATGTTTACACTATATTATAGTCTATTAAGTGTGCAATAGCATTATGTAAAAATGTATATACTTTAATTAAAAAATAACTTTATTGCTAAAAAAACAAAAGCAACTATCATCTGAGCCTTTAGCAAGTCATAACCTTTTTGCTGGTGGAGGGTCTTGCCTCGGTGTTGATGGCTGCTGACTGCTCAGGGTGGTGGGTGCTGAAGGCCATGGTGGCTGTGGCAATTTCTTAAAATAAGACAACAATGAAGTTTGCTGCATCGATTGACTCTTCATGAATGATTTCTCTGTAGAATGTGATATTGTTTGATGGCATTTCACACACCTTAGAACCTCTTCCAAAAAAGGAGTCAATTCTTTTAAATCCTGGCAGCTAAGTTTATGTAATATTCTAAATCCTTTGTTGTCATTACAACAATCTTCACATAATATCCACTGGGAGTCAACTGCATCTCAAGAAATCACTCTTTGCTTATCCATAAGAAGCAACTCCTCATCTGTTAGTTTTATCATGAGATTGCTGCAATTCAGTCATATTCGCAGGCTCCAAAATTTAAAAATATTTAAAAAATGAATAGCCACATATTTAACTATCATAATAACTACAGCATGGTCAAAGTGATCTATGAACCATCTATTTTCTAGTTTATATTACAGCAAATATAAATTTTAAATTCAAGATTTTATGCATATAAATAATCTTTACTTCATATATGAATCATTTAATATATGACCAAGTAATTGAATCATATATCAATAACTAATTATTCAAATCAAAATAATAAGCTGGATGCACATATAAACTCTGTAAGATAAAAATACCAATTTTAGGCGATGGGGTAATTCATATGCACTTGCTCTGCTAGTCTGTCATCTTGCCTAAAATTTGCCTTAATAACACACTTAGAAAGTTCTTCATGTCAATTTCAATTGTGCTAAGCAATTGTTTTGGTAGTACAACAGAATTGAGAGGTACATAACATGGGAGAAAGTATAGATGTTGGAGATCCAGGTACTAGAGATAATGGGCTTCCAAAAATGTTTAGAGTCACTTGGTTCCCTGGTTGCTCTGGACCAGATGTGATAAAGGTGAACCAAAGCCAATTTGCAGCTACTTAATAATTTTGGTTAATGAAGCTACAACTTCATCGTCACTGTAATTATCATCCCTTTCAATCTTCAACTTTGCTGTCATCAATATAAACTAGGAAGTACTTCATATCCTTAAGTAAAGGCTGTAGATTAATACACAGTTTGTATTATTTTAAAAACCTATTAGATTTTATCTATTGAGTTTTTTTATCTAAAATGTTTGAAATGTCTTTTTTTCCCCTAATGACAGACGCTTTTCTTGAAGTTGCTCTTGGTATCCAACTTTTAGAGACATTGTCTGTAATACCACAGACTGGGTGGCTTATAAACAACACAAATTTATTCCACACAATTTTGGAGGCTGGGAAGTCCGAGTTCAAAGCACTAGCAGATTCAGTGTCTGGTGAGAATCTGCTTCCTGGTTCACAGATGGCTGTCTTCTTGCTGGGTCCTCACATGGCAGAAGGGAGAAGGGAGAAGGGAGCTCTCTAAGGTCTCTTTTGTAAGGGCACTAAT
>NW_017732080.1:193486-203333 GCF_001890085.2 Hipposideros armiger
GCCTTGGTGTTATGAGCCTGCGCTCAAACCACCTGAGCTAACCGGCTGCCCAATTAATTTTTGATTTGATATATTTCTGCCAATTGTTTTAATCAACTTACTTCTGAGTTCACCTTTGTCTTTGGTGTCTGGGGTTGATATGATAATTTTTATGCCCTACTGCTTAAAATAATATTTGAATAAGTTTAGTATAAAAATCACTATGAAGCTAGTATTTATATTTATTGAAAAATTAAAGAGATGTAGATGAAATACATTTGTAAATTTTTTAGATACTCTGCATATATTAAATTTTAAAGTTCCCTCCATACCTGATATTTTATGAAACTGTACTTAGTAAAATCTTAAAGAGCATTTTTGCCATAATATACATATATAAACAACTTATATACATTGCTTGGAGCAAATAAATTTTTATTCTTATTGGCTGTGAAGTTTTGTACTCTTATTGGTTATTTCTTTTCCTCCCACAATATTTATTCCCATTTGAATGTGTGGGTCATTACCCTGTTCGTTATATTCAAAGCCTTAGAAAATAAGATTGGGCGGAAAGCAAAATAAAATAAATCCTCTTTACATATAGATATACTTTATGAATATATAGAACCTGCTTCAATGGAAATGCTGTCTAGTAAATCAAACTATTCAGTTCTTTTTTGAGATTATCACAATTACAATGGAGGACAGACTAGCTAAACAATGAAACAAAGACAATCAATCAAATATCCAGCTCACTCAAGCAAAAGTTACAAATCCCCTTTACATTGCAGAGGATCAAATTCTATCTGTAAAGATTTCCATGGTCTCTCTGACATATACCAGTGATGCCCTCTCCTTTTACTCTGTATCTTTCTCTGCTTCTCTATATCAACAGGCTTAAACCATCATCCACCTGCTTCAGATAATTAAAGTTGTCTTATAAATAGAGATTTCTTCCACAACCAAAGTAAATAGAAAGCAGAAAGAAGCAGAGAACATTAAATTTCCTTTAGGTCTCCTGCCAAATTCTTTCTGAGCTCAGAGCCCAATTTCCATTGAGGTTTCTTTAAAACCATGTATACAAAGGCTAGTCCTTACTATCACGATCATTCAATTGTATCTGGCTTGTCATAATCTGAAGATCATTTCCGAGTTTCTAGTTTGTTTTTGTAATGGCATTATTTGTGCACACAAGATTTGAATGGACTTGATTAGGTTACTTTTCACAGGCTAACTAAAAAATGCACTACAAATAAGACTGCATACTCTCTCTTGCAACTTTCACCATCCACTTGAATAGAAATCTGTGAAAACATCTGTCTGTTCCAATACTAGACTATTTCACTACAAAATTAAGTATTGCTTGACAATGAATATAATTTTTTTAAAGATTTTTATTGGGGAGTTGGGGGGATGGGAACAATGCTGGGGAATTAGGGGAAGGGAAACAGACAAGTTGCTGTCATTTTGTTCTTCACTCTAGTTGTGGAGGACGTTGCTTCACTGGCCCAAGTTGGCACCATCATTGTGCTCTTCCCAGGCGAGGCAGATCAGTCGCTGGCCTCTGGACGGCCGCTCACTGTGGCTACTGGCTCCTCACGCTGGCTGCCGGCCACACACGGCAGCCCATGGCAACCCACTGCCACAGGGGTTGCAGCCTATGCCGTCGCCGGCGACCCACAGCAGCCCAGCTCCAGGTCGAGCTGTTGTTCAGCATCTTAGCTGTGGCGGGCATTGTCAATGGCCCTCACATNTTTTGTACAACAAAACTCTGGCTCAGGCAGTTTCAATAAATTTTACTAATAATTTAAAGAAGAAATAATGTCAATCTTGAAAAACAAATCTTCCAGAATATAGAAAAGGGGAAAATATATCCAAACTTGTTTTATGGGGCTAAGATAACCTTGATGCCAAAATCTAAAAAAGAATATTGCAGAAAGAGGAAATTATAGGCCATAACATTGATGAGAATGGCTACAATTATTTATTTCCAAAATAGTGAGAAATCAAACCTAATCATATATAAAAAGATAATATATCATTACCAGGTTTGATTTTTTAATGTTAGAAAATCAATTAGTGTAATTTAATACATTAAACAGAATAAAGGGTGGAATACCAAATTACCATTTCAAATAACATCCAGAGCAAAGTACATATAAATTTGTGATTTAAAACAACAAAAACAAAACAAAACAAAAATCTCAGCAAAATTAAGATTAGAAGGCAACATTTTTAATCTAGTAAAGAAAAGAAACAAACAAAAAAATCTAAGCAAACTTCATCCTTAGTGGCAAATCTTTCCCTCTGATATCAGGAACAAGATATAGATGCCCACTATTAGCATGTCTATTCAAACTGTGGTGGAGAGACTCATCAATGAAATAAAGGGGAAAAAAAGGAATAAAAGAAAGAAAGCAATATCTATAAATTTTAGAATAAAAAATGATAGTTTATGTGTGCATAATATGATTGTGCATATAGAAAAATATAAAAGAAAAACTTTTTAGAGTAAATAAGTGAGTTTAACCATTTGGCTTGATAGGAGGTCAGTGTTTTAAAAAATAAATTCATATTTCTATTTACCAGCCACAAAGAGTTAAGAAAATGACATTTTCAAGTTACCATTTATAATAACATCAAACATTTAGAGATAAATTTAATGTAAAACTTAAAACATTATCTTGAGAAACAAAATAAGTATGAAATAAATGGAAAGTAATATCGTATTCATGAATTAGGAGTCTATTGTTTTACAGGCTCCAATATTCTCCAAATTGTTCTGTAGGGTCAATAAAATTAAAAATTCCATCAGATTTTTTTGGTGCAAATTGACTTAATGATTGTAAAACAGTCTTTGATATATAAAGGTCAAATAACCNAAAAGAGTTCTCGCCTTACCACCTACCTAAATAACCCACTTATTCTCTGACCCTTAGGTTTTCTTCCTAGGATTTATCAAAGGCTGACATTATTCCTTGTATCTGTCTGCTTATCTGTTTGTCTGTGTGTCTGTTTATCATCAGTCTATTACAAATTTGTTTATGGTCTATCTCCACAGCTAGCATTTCACCTCCATGACAGCAGGGAATTTGTTTTATCTTCTGCTACAGCCTACTACTATTGCATTGTCGGAAAAATCATGATGTATTTTTTCTATGTTTTTTGTTGCAAAAATGTATCATGACTTTTCCGACAACCCAATAGAATGATGCCTGATACTTTGTAGAAAGTCAATAATTATTTCTTGAATGAATAAGAGAATAAACAAATAAATATAATGCCTTTCATTAGAAAATACCTTATTTCTTCTATAAAAACTCTATAGACTTCTTATTATCCCTATTTAATGTCCTATGTTAAGCTGAGACAATATTAGCTGTTCAATAAAACTGGCATAAATTCAAAAAGTAAATTAGTAGTCCATTGAAAGTTTACCATATGATCCAGCAATCCCTCTTCCAGGTATCTTCCCAAAAAATCTGAAAACATTTATCTGTACCCCTATATAGACATATATACCCCTATGTTCATTGCAGTATTATTTACAGTGCCCAAGACATGGAAACAACCAAAGTGTCCTTTGATAAATGATTGGATAAGGAAGATGTGGTACATATATACAATGGAATATTACTCTGCCATAAGAAAAGATGAAATACTGCCATCTGCAACAACATGGATGGATCTTGAGATTATTATGCTAAGCGAAGTAAGTCAGACAGAAAAAGTCGAGAACCATATGATTTGACTCATATGTTGGATATAAAACTAAAAGCAACAAACAAAGAAACAAAAACTTACAGACACAAATTTAATGGTTACCAGAGGGTAAAGAGTAGAGTGGGTTGTAGAAGAGCGTAAAGGGGTTCAAATATATGGTGATGGAAGGAGAACTGACTCTGGGTGGTGAACACACAATGTGATATATAGATGATGTATTACAGAATTAATTGTACACTTGAAACCTATATAATTTTACTAACCAATGTCACCCCAATATATTTAATAAAATGTTTATATGCATGCTTTTACAACTTTTAATTTTCATCCAATACCAATTCACAGATTTTTAGTTATAGTTCAGGCTGATAGATTTATGTAGGCTTCAAAAGTATCATATGCAGAATTTATTATATTATATTATATTACTGTCTCAGAATTATAGCCACAAACAGATAATAAGCGACCATAGTGACATTACTAATGTAGGCCTAATTAATACTGCTTTGGTGGTATACATGTACAGTCTTGGGAGTTTTGAAGCTAACCTACACCAAACACTTCAATAAGGTTTATAACTCATAAAGAGTTAGAAAACAATGCTAAAATTACTGTCATGGCTATGGCTATTGGCAGAAGACAAAAAATTTATATTGAAGTTCTTCCTTCTTGCTTTCTTTCCTCAAATCATTTGTTGAGAGTCTATTATATACAACCTACTCTTTTCTAGCACAAAGAGCACAGAGAGGAGTGAGCTCAAAGTCTACAGGGACACAAAAGTAAACATAAAATAATAACGCCATGTGAGAAGCACTGAGGTCGGGAGGGAGGAAGTCAGAGAAGACTTTCCTCAAGGAGGCTGGTCGATCTTAAAATCAGAAGAGGTGCTCATGGGGAAAGAAAACAAGGAAAATGGCTACTG
The DNA here is from genome assembly GCF_001890085.2 of Hipposideros armiger. Taxonomy (NCBI): domain Eukaryota; kingdom Metazoa; phylum Chordata; class Mammalia; order Chiroptera; family Hipposideridae; genus Hipposideros; species Hipposideros armiger. The sequence goes on from NW_017732080.1 coordinate 198,111, forward strand.
GGGGCAATTGCTGTCCTGCTTCTAAATGTTGAATTGAACAGTAAGAATTTAAGATGACAGTGTTTTGAAACAACTTCTCTCCCGTTGTTGTTTGTTTCCTTTATTGGCTACGTGGAGGAAAATTCAGACACATTTTTCAACTAACTCTTTTGTATGATCTCACTGTCTTCTGTATTTAAAGTCAAAAAGGAAGGCGATTTCTTAATTATCAAAAAGCTGAGGACCCAAGGTTAATATGTAATGGAAGGAGAGGCAGCAGGTCACTCTCCGCTTCCGGAAACAAGGAGGAGAACTCACAATTCAAGGTGTGTGCTTCTTAAAGCAAACTCTCAGAGTATCTATGGCTTTTCTCCAAGAAAACAGCATGATTTATGAAGGAAAGTCATGAAACTGAATCATTTCTTTCAAATATTCCACCCTTTCTGGCACATTTCCAATCAGATTGGTCTTTTTCCTGCTTAGGGTGTCTACACTCAAAACACACAATATTGTTTTTTTGTTTTTTTTAATGCAGGGAAATCTTTGCACAGCATCTTAAAGGAGAAACCACCTCTATAGAGAGAAAAAGTTATGGAAGCTTTTAGTAAGGAGGCAATTAGGGGTTATATCACAGCAAATACATGACAAGCTGATAAATTAAAAATTATAAATTATAAAAATAAATCTGCAAAGGGCCACATTGAGAGTTGAAGAGAATTTTAAAAGTCAGGTATTTTTTTTTTTTAAGAACTCTATACCTAGAAAGTGAATAGGTAATAATCGTTACAGAAAAAGCATGACTAGCTGATGAAAATCAATTTGGCCAAAGTCTTCCGTAGTTTTAGGCCAATGAATTTAAGAGTACAAGATCACTCACTATTTGATCATGGTGAAATCAAGGAATTTTTTTTTTTCTTTCCAGTGGTAAATTGAGCTTGTCATGGTGATGCTAAATACATGAGCCGAGGAGGGCAAACAGATGGGGCGGGCACTGGGTAACAGCCAGTGATAACGGGATTAAATGAAAACAAAAAACATGAAGAAATAACTGCACCTGCACCAATTAAAGCTTGGTAATGGTCACTGGGCCCTGATAGAAACCAGAATGCTTGACTCCTTGTAATTTAAAAGTTACTTTACAAGCCGTTACTGTGCATTTCCTCATGCATGCCTTCCTTTTTATTGTCAGTGGAGGGTTCAAGGGAATTTGCCACAGGACATTTTTAAAATGCAGAGGATCTGGAGATTTTTACTGTGGCTGTTTTTGTTTACCCACATATTCTTAAGTTAATGTTTATTTTAGCAATGTGGAACTACCTTGTACCTGCTTCAATATGTGATTTAATTTGCATTTTAAAGCTTCCAGAAGTTAAAAAAATAAATAAACCAGGCACCAATGGCTCTCACAAAAAATATGAAGGAAAGGTTTTCTTTTATCGTTTTTCAAGGGGAAAAGTAGGTGTCATCTTTAAACATACACACACAGAGAAAAGATGAGCATGGAATGAAGTATACATCTGTGAGTCAGCATGTCTCTCGCATCATTACAACAGATTCTGAGCAGTAGGTAAAAAGCATCGAAGTAACACAGAAGTGCTATGTAAGGTTACCACCTCAGGGAACCTCAGAGTAAGACTAGAGAACAAGTGGAGTTGAAGGGCAATATAGGGAGAAGAAAGGCATGTGCAAAGGCCAGAAGGAATGAAACAACCTGATGATGTGTATGGGAATTTCTAAAGTAGTTCAATATTTTAGCAGCGTAATTAAGCTAATGGTATGAAAACATACCAGTTTTGAAGAACAATGTATTAGTTATCTATTGCCCAAATTACCTAAAATTAGCACCTTAAAACAACAACATTTATTATTACACAGTTCCTGTGAGTCAAGAATGTGGGTCCAGCTTAATTGGGTGCCTCTGACTCAGGGTCTTTCATGAGGTCATGGTCAAGCTTTTGGCCAGGGCTGCAGTCATCCCAAGGCTTGCCTGGGACTGAAGAGTTCATTTCCAAGCTCAATCAAATGGGCCTTTCCCCAGGGTTGCTCACAAATTGTCGACTTGCTTCCTGTAGAGTGAGTGATCTAAGAGAAAGTGACCAACATGGAAGCCATGGTCTTTTTGTAACTCTACCATAAGAGTGACACACTGTCATTTCTGCTGTATTCTATTTGTTAAAAGTGAGTCACAAAGTCCAGTGCATTCAAGGGGAGAAGATTGCACAGNAGTAGCTTGTTAGTTTGCTGTTTCCCCTTATCTTACCAATTCTTTATTTTAAGTAAGTGGGTAGTTTTTAATTTTTTTTATTTGAGTTTCATTTAATTATCTACCTTTGAACATGGCTTTTTTTGCTTACTTTTTTTTGTTGGTTATTAGAAATAAGGTGACATGTGTCAAAACCTTTGGCAGATTGGTAAATTAAAAGGCTCTCTGGGACTGCAGAATATATATTTAATAGGAGGTCAGGAATATATTGAACAGACAGCCGTGGCTTTTCATAAGCTGCTAATATTATTTTATTCCCCTTTAGAGATCAGGCTCAGAGGTCCCATATCACAGTATAATTCAATGTGCCAGAGGCAATGGATTCTGCTTTTAATGGATTCATTTCAATTTCTAAAAGGAATCCAGTCAGTCAGTGAGTGAAGCAATAATCAATTCAATCAATCATTTTGACCACTGCTACTCACTGGGTTAATGTGACATTTCACTGAAATGTGATGGAAATAACTAATTTTCTATAGCCATGTCTATGTGATATAAAAATCTAATCACTATGCCAGTAAAAAAAAAAAAAAGTGATCTGCATCTGAGATGCTTTGGGTACTTTTCAACCATGGAACTCACTTTCTCAAGTTGAGGACAAGTTGAAGTTCATCATTATCATAAAAATATAGTCAAAATTTTAACAAATCAATCTACTTCCTATCAGCTATATCAATGCCTCCCAAGAAATCATTTATGTGCTGGGTAGATCTGATGTATTAATAGGGATTAATAAAGTGAACAGCCTTTAAAAAGAAAAAGAGGAAAACCACAAAAGGTAAGGGAAAGGAGGTGCTCATTTGCAGAGAAGCAGGACTATTTGCCAAAAATGGTGCCCTACATGCAAAATGTTAGGGCTGACCTACATTAGAAAATAGGTACATCAAGTTTTTCAAAAGTGGAGATGGATGCCTATCCATCCTCTCTTCACCCTTTCCCTTCCCTTCTCTCCCCTTCTTTCTTTCTCGTACTTCCTGTGAACCGTAGTAAACCCCTCTGAGCTGGCTGGTCAGGTCTGGAGAAGAGCCACGCCCCATCACACAGAACATAGCAGGGATTACAGCCACGACCTGAATGATCTACACTGTCCTTGGATTCTTCCTAGAACATCCAGACCATAGAAAGACAACAATAGAACTTCTGTGAAGGTCATTCTATTGCTGTCTTTAAAATGAGATGATTCTTTTATGAAGAAGCCTCCACCTTATTTTCCTACCCTTTAGTCCTAGTGTCTTCTTTTACAAAAAATCATTAAAATTTCACTAAATGGAAACCCTAACTTGCATTACATGAGTAATGTTATCATATACCTTTAAGAGGTAAATGAAGTAATCTAATCTATAGTTTGTAGTAAAGTATAAAGATATGATCTTTATGGAAAACTCACATCTGTAAAGAGTTGCAAACAGATTGAACTAAATTTCCCAACAAACAGCCTGGGTCCATATTTACAATCTGGCAATAATCATATTTACTATAAATGATGAAAAATGCCACTTGTGTTGGACATGTAGACATGAAAGACCTTTAGATACATTTGCTTTTATGGCTTTTGACATGTGGCAAATTAAGTCATATTTTATAGATTTCAATTCTACTCATTCTCAAATACCACTGAGCAGCCTAATAGTCTCTTTTCAAGATCTCTCCTTAGGCTAAGTCAGAAACTAGTTCGTGAAAACTAAGTCATTATATATTGTGGAATCAAAATTCAATTTGACTTTATATTTATAATGATTTATCCACACATATTAATGGCTATCATCAAATGCATTTCCTATTTTATCAGAGGTTAAAAGCTAAGCACAGGATCAGGTAAACATATCTGTGTGTGTGTATGTGTGTGTGTGGAAAATAACATATATAAATATAAATTTATCTAAAGAATTAGGTTGGGTTATAATGTTTAAATTTTTTCCTTCCTCTAATTTTTCATCATTTCTAGCAACAAGTCATATGTTTATAAGTCATAGTTCTACAAATATATCTTTTGCTGAATGTTTCTGTGCTGGTTTGAGATTGCTCCATTAGCATTTACATGCCAGGTTACAGGATTAGTGGAGGAAATTCAAGGAATTTAGTTTCAAAACTGAGCAATGTTAATGTGGAGTGAAGCCTGGCTTATGATCATACATGACAATATATTCATATTAACTCCTTGAAGTCAAGTGTATTCATGAATTTAAATGTATAGCTAATAGTTATTTTATGAGATTTTTGGACAAGGATTTAGATCTCCTACATAAAGAAAAAATTAGAATTGTTTTATCCATCTAGATACATGCTTTCAAAAACTAATATTTACCATTTCCTTGTGTTTTTTTTAAACTAAAACTTCACTAAATGGGAGTGAAACAGTTTGATTTAATTTTAGGGGCAACAACATTTCCTGTCAGATACAACTCTTATCTGCTGGTAAAGAAAACAGAATTCTCTCTTGACTGAAAACATTACCAGCTACCTGAACTTGAAAAAGAAACCTGATGATTTAAACTCGACTTCTTCCAAGAAATAAAAATAATACACTACTGTTTGCTCTTGCTAATTACTTGCCAATCTACCTCAAGAAAACCCTGATACTTCATTAACAAAATAATATTTGAAAAGTAGCATGAACGTTTCTAAGAATAATACACATTATTATAAACTTAAATGCATTGTGTATGTAAACACACACATATACTTATATAAATTTTGATGACATATAAGATAAAAATTAAATTTGATAACTAGCTACACAATCAAGTTGAGTCAACTACAAAGTAGAAGCAATGACGTTAACTGATTTCATACGCTCTAGAATTCTTTTTTTCATAATATCTAAATTTTTTATAAACAGTACTATCTACATATATATATGAATCACCTTTTCATACATGAGAGACCAAGACAATTGAATTGCCAGAGTGAGTCACATTTCCCATAAGATATAACATTGCCTCTGTTTCTGAGATGAATTTGTCTTGATTTGAGCTTTTAAA
>NW_017732080.1:210333-215638 GCF_001890085.2 Hipposideros armiger
AATTATTGTTGGAACTAAGATAGAGACAGAGAAGACAAAGAGAGAATGGAATTAAGAGATTTTTATAAAGCAAAATGCATGCAATTTAGCAATTAATTGAATGTAGAGCGTATGGGAAAAAGAAGGGTTTAAGTTAGTTTCCAGTCTCCCAGTTTAGTTCATGAGATCAATGGGGAATATAGAAGAAACTATAAGTTTGAAAGAATGATAATAGGAAAGGATAAATAGAAAATATGGTTCTGAATAGTTTCACAAATCTAAGGTCAGAGGAAAATAAAGAACTAAATAAGCTGTGCTACTGGAAAAAGAGTATTATTTTCTTGAAATAGGAAATAGAATCCATAGTAACATTCTTCAGTTTAATGCCTTTTATTTTTTCCATAATATTTTTTAGTCTATTACTCCTCTGTCATTGGAATATGTGGAAAGTGCTAAGCCAAAGTTTTGTGGATTTGGAATTAATGAAAAAAGCTCTAAGATTAGAGAAAGGAATATTCTACAGACTTGGAAACATAGGGGACACACAAAAAATATTACTATTGTGCAACAAATCATATCAGTTGGAAAATTACTTACTGAGCTTTGAATATGGAAATATTAAGAATAGTTTTCTTTCCAAAAGCAGCTGGAATTCTTTTATTGCTATTACATTTTAAGTTGTAATATGTTCTGAAGGAAAATCCTGGACACTCATGGCTTTAGAAATAGAAATTGTTTTTTTGTTATTCATTAAATGCATAATTGATTTGAGCTTTTCTTAGACTGCACATTAATTGCTACAAAAAGAAATTGTAGTTACAAATTTATTAATATTGCTTTCACTTCAAAATACTACGAGGAATTTCCTAACATATTTTACCAAATTTTCACAGCTGTTCTCTAGACTGTTTTCTGAACTTTGCCTGTCCATGGAAACCTAGGAAGTCAGGAATCAAGATTCTGTCCCAAATCTAACAATGGCCTGTACATGGGCAACATCTTAAAATGAGCTTCCTGGACTTGGTAATGACAACAGTTTAGGATACTTTTGACAATTAATACATAACAGTTATTGAGTTCTTACTAAGTAACTGACACTATTTTATGCTTCTTATTGTGTGTTAGTTTCCTTTAAATTTTTCTAACATTTTTGTGTGGCACTATTTTTAATACTATTTTAATAATAAGGAAACCAAGGGCCATGCTTCCATAAGACAAGAAGTGGTGGAATCAAGATTTGAACTCAGGTAGTCAAGAGTCCACTATTCTTAACCACCTCTGCACGTTTTTCTAGGCATTGGTTGTCCTTAAAGCAATAACACATGGCAGGAGCATGCAAGTTAATACAATTCATATTCGACAATCTTTATCCTTTTGGAGGAATAAAGTGAAGTACAGGATAGCTAATAATTTTCTGAAGATATTCTAGCTATTTAAAAATATTATAGTAGTAAAGCAGTAAATAGAATGTTCCAGAAGGAAAATAAGAACATGTAAATACCATCATTAAATGATCGAATTCTGAGCTATGTCATATTTTGCTACTGAGCTGAAATAAAAATATTTTTTCTAGAAGGAATATATAGACGTTCTTTCACATTGAAAGTAAATATTTTTCTTAAAATATCTAAATGTTATCTTGGAATATATAGGACATTGCCCTAACACATGATGATCTATTTTCTTTTATTTATTTTTTACCTTATTTTTCCAGGAAGGCTGGGGGTGGGTGTGGAAAGAGGAAAGCTTGAGATTTTTTTCTGAACTAAATTACTTAACCGAAAGAAAAACAATACAATCATGAAAAGTATTCCTAGATGAGAAAAGACCAATTGATAAACACATACCTGTATCCAACTGATTATATAATACCTCTTGGGTGCTGTGGTAATACTGTGAAAACATGGTTCGTATCTTTGAAATATCAGATTTAATTTAAATCAATTTCAAGCCAACTACTTTATTCCACTACTGGTGAGTAATACTCATACAGCCAGTCCCCACAATGTTTAAGTTAGTGAAGAAATGGAAAATCAGGGAAAGAACATATGCTAGTGTTGATCTGCTATGGATGTGAAATGCCAAAAGCATTACAAAGAAAGATAGCTCATAACACATGCCAGCACCAGTGAAGTGTGGGGAAAAAAAAGTTAATCTCTTCTTGATACATTTTGTCTTTCCTTTCCTTTTCATTCCCATTATTTGATGGTTAGTTATTCAACTCTGAACACAGGTTGCATAAATATNTGGTGAACAACAGCTCGACCTGGAGCTGGGCTGCCGTGAATCGCTGGCAACAGCGTAGGCTGCAGTGGGGCTGGCCGGCAGCAGGCGTGAGCTTTTGTGAGCCACCATGAGCAGCTGTCCAATGGCCAGCGAGCAACTGCCTCACCTGGGAAGAGCGCAATGATAACACCAACATGGTCCAGTGAAGCAACGTCCTCCATGACTAGACTGAAGAACAAAAGGACAGCAACTTGTCTGTTCCGTTTCCCCGATTCCCAAAAGGCATGGGAAATCATTGAAGGGGGTTAAGCAAGGGAATGACAAGTTAATATTTGCATTCTAAATAGGTAACTCTTCAATGTGAAGAAAGGATTGGAGCTGCAGAGTAAATGTAAAGGAACTAAAGAGCTGTTGGTGTAATCCAGTTTTGACTTGATAGTGCCTTGAAAAAGAGAAATACTTAATAAGTAGAAAGGCAAGATTAGATGATTTAATAAATGAGGGATGATAAAGAAAAGGTGTAGAACTTGGACTACAGGATGCATGGCAATATGCTTTACCTAGCTGGAGAACACTGGAGAATTGTAGAAAGTTCATGAGTTCACTTTTGGACATGTTTGATTTCAAATGCCTTTAAGACATCCAGGTAGAGATATTACTTGGTTGGGTCTATAAGCCAGGAATTCAAAAAAGATATTCGATCTGAAGATATAAATGTGTAAATCATCTGCATATAGCCGTAATGGTGAATAGGACACCTGAGAGGGAATTAACAGTGAAAAAAGAAGAAAGTCTAGGAGAGCTCTATGAATTTCACCATTTCAAGCCAGATGTCATAGAATTTGGCAAAAGAGACTGAGAAAGTAACAAGAATTTCAGGTAAGTACTAGCTATGCCAGTGAAGACAAGGGAAATATTAATTAAGTAGTATGTAGTCAACTATGCAGAATGCTACCAAGACATGATACAAGATGAGAATGTAAATAACACATAAAGGAAACCATAGCTAGGATTATTCTTATCATTGTCCATAATCTTCAGGAAAGGCAAAGTCAAAGTTTATTTCAGTACTATATAACTATCTTACATATAACTATAATGCCATAAGGGAAAAGGTGAACAAATTGGGCAACATTCATATTGTGAGTTTCTGTTCATTGGGACACAAAAAAATGTAAAAGCAAGTATAGAGTGAGAAATGATATTTACAATCCATATAACTGACAGAGACTCAAATACAAAGTATTTAAAGGACACTTACAAATCAACAAGCAAAAGGGAATCCAACTAAAAATTGGTAAACACTTCCCACAACCTCAAGAAAGACATATCCAAGTGGCCCGTAAACATATGAAAAATTTGTCAACCCCAGTAGAAATCAGGAAAATGCACATATTATACAACATAATACCTACAAACTCACCAGAATGGCTAAAAAAGGGATCAAGCATCCCAACTTTTGGTGAGGTTATAGAGCAACTGGAAATCTCACACACTTCCAGTGGGCACATATTCTGTTAAAACTACTATGGAGAAGTGTTACTATTTCTACTAACTGTGAACCTAACAACAATCTATGGCCCAGCAATTCTACTGCTGGTTAGATTTCCTATAGTAATGTACTTGTACGCACAAATTTACCACAAAACAATGTTCATAGCAGCATTATTTGTAATAGCCCACACTGGAAACAACTCAAATGCCCGGTGTTTGTTTCTCTCTTTTTGACCCTGATCTTTCTTTTACAAAACTCTGAAATCATATTTCATAAGAACTATGTCATCTCTCATATACATCACATCAAACTCACTGACATTCAGGTATCCCCACTATCCAAATCAGAAATACACTTAAGTAGGTAAAATTTGCTGACACAAAGTGGACCAGGCCTCTGTTAAGCAACACACATAGAAACAAAATTATCATCGGTTGGCTATGAGCTGCCTCCTGCTATCCCAAGGTAAACTATAGGGCTGAAGCCTGTGGAAATCTGGAACGTGTCATTCCAAGAATGAATCAAGGAGATGCAGGAAAAGAAAAAAGAGAAAGAACACGATAGGCATCAGTCTTTGTTTGGTATGTTGATTTTTCTTAATCCAGATGAGTACCAGTTAAATGTCAGCAATTCCATTCAGTGTGATAAATATTATTGTATCAATGTGATAAATGTATACTTAGTGGATGCTGGGTACTAAAAGGCCAACGACTATAACCACTGATAATCCCAATGAGCAGATTAGAAAGCCCTCAACTAGTAACTGCATAGCCATAAAGGCATACCACTGTGTGGCTGAATGCCAAGTCTCAGCACCCTCCTTTTCTTCCTTTTTTTAGTGACTGTTCCTTGTAAAAGTAATTTGCTTAGTAGTGAAATCACAGACACCAACTGTTTAGAACTATTGCCTTGGTAATGTGTGTAACGAAGGCTGCTTTAGGGAAACCGATTGGAGGTGCAGGCTATTGTCCATAGATGTGCTGATGTCACGGAGTCTAAAGTGACAAAAGAAAATCAATTCAGCAGGAGCCAGTTGGGCTCTAAACACAAGGCTGCCATTTGTTTGCACACTGATTACTTTCATTGAGGCCTTCTAGGTCCACTATGTACCCCTTAAAAAAATTAAAATAAAATAAAGGAAGCTTAGATCTAAGAACATTTCTCTTTTTTTGTGCAGGTAGCCATTCTGTCTTTTTTTTTTTTTTTTACTACCTTTGCAGGTGTGCAGGAATACTGACTATATTGGGAGCTTCCAAATTCATTAATTTTAATGCTGCTTTATTCTTACAAAGCAGTAAACAGTGAGAACACCAAGAGTCTGTATTTCCTATAATTATAATTATTATCTAGAAATATGTTCAGGTTTAAGGCTCAGGTGAAATTTGCTAACTCGGGAAGATTACATTCCTTTAACGGAGACATAAATAATACTTGCTTTTCATGGTATTTTACAATTTTCTAATTATTTTCATTTGGAGCCTATATTAGATTCAATTAGTCTACACAACAACTTACTTATCAATGAAACAATTCCAACTTATACATAGTCTCGGCATGAAAATGTTTGTTCAAAATAATATAGATTTTAAGCAACTTAGCTGGAAC
>NW_017732080.1:218143-219308 GCF_001890085.2 Hipposideros armiger
CAAATCACTCATTTTAATAGATTCTTATAAAGGCCTAGTCTGTGCAAAAATCTATATTTGGTATCGAATAATATTTTTTAAAACTACTACTTATTAATAGCTTACTATGTCAAGGAACTATTGGGTTGTCGGAAAAGTCATGACATAATTTTTCTATGTTTTTTGTTGCAAAAATGAGTCATGACTTTTCCGACAACCCAACACATCAGAATGTTAGCATGCTTCATTTCTTTTCATCCTTACAATACCCTCTAAAGAGGGAGGTGGCCATTTATTCATGAGTAAACTGTCTCCAGGAGATTAATTTATTAGCCCAAGTACAAAAAGTTAATAAGTGGTTGAACCAAAACTCCAGCATATATTCTTTTTGCCTTCTGTGATAGTACCAATTCATTCCTGGCAGAAAAGCTCCAGGTCCTAAATTGCTTGTACCTTGGATTTTTACACCGTGACTACCTCAACCCAAATGGGACTGATAGCCAGAAGACTACAGAAAATCGAAACAGAATTTGAATTCCTTGAGAGATTTCTTAACTCAAGACAAACATGAGACAAATTCCTGCTGATGGTTGTTCTCACCAGTACTCCTCAAAACTGTCAAGTCTTCAAAGGCAGAGATACCAAGACAGCCTAAGGAAACGTGGTAATTAAATGTAATGTGGGAGCCTGGATGGGATCCTAGAACAGAGACAGAGGATCTTAGGTAAAATCTAAGGAAATATTAATAAAGTGGGAATTTTAGTTAATAATAAATCAATATTGGTTCATTAATTCTGATAAATGTATCATACTGATGTAATATATTAATAATAGTATAAACTGGGTGTCTGGTAATGTGGGAGCCCTTTGTACTATCTTCAGAAATTTTCTGTAAATCTAAATCTTTTCTAAAATTAAAGGTTTATTTAAAAAGTTAAAAAAGGCTTCTTTAGAATTCATTTTTATTAAATCAGACCTATAAACATAATTCTCAAACTGAATGCAATATTTTTTGTGAAGACTTACCAGAAACATACAAAAGTAATTTTATTTGGTGCATCACATCCATGGCACTATTCCAACCTACAACTCAAAGTTTGGTTCTTTGTCTGTTTGGGTCTCTTGGTCATTTTAACAGTATGATTTTTATATAACCTATATCATTAGTTTTATATTTATCATCAAG